>NC_137231.1:8677424-8769924 GCF_949987685.1 Ammodytes marinus
CATAGACACACACACATAAACAGACTGGGGTTGCTGCACTAATGTATGTTACTGATTCAAGATAACCGATACCGGTCAATATTTGCTGCCAAAAAATAAAAGTCTAAAAGCAGAAGTATTTAGAGGTGGAGTCAGTGAATCATGGAGATTTCTTGTTATCAAAAATCAGGAAATATATCCTCACGATCCGTTACCTGTCCGTACTATTTTTGCGCTGGGGAAAATAAATCTGGTGTTGTTAATACACAGCCTAGGCTCTTTAAACTGCTAGGTAAACATAGGGGACCCACCATAGCTAGCAACATCCCCGTTTACAGAGCCTAGGCTGTGTATGAACAATGGATGCTTTTTTCAGCGCACACACACACACACACACACACACACACACACACACACACACACACACACACACACACACACACACACACACACACACACACACACACACACACACACACACACACACACAGTATGGACAGGTAGCGGATTTGACGAAAAGTGCCTTTAATATTAAGCTTTGGTCATCTTGATGGCATCAATAATGTCTAGTCTTTTATGTGACTAATGAAGTAAAGTGGGGATTGGTGAAAGCTGATCTACATGCTACACCCCAATAAAACAAAAGTGAACTCCACATACAGTGGCCGGTGCACCACAGCCTGACCCCTTTAACAAGTGCACCCTCTGTGTCCTAGGATGGGTGATGTGGGCCCTGATGCTGTTTGACGCTAGAGGGATTTCCTGTGTCTGGCTCGGTGTCAGCGCGCATCCCTCATTTAACTGCTCCCTCCAGCCCAGCAGGCCCCCTCTTTGGGAAATGGCACGCTGGAGTGTGATGGATATCCTGCTTTAACTCTCGCTGTGGAGGCTGATAGTTTATGAGTTTCTCCCCTAATATACACACACACACACACACACACACACACACACACACACACACACACACACACACACACACACACACACACACACACACACACACACACACACACACACACACACACACACACACACACACACACACACACACACACACACACACACACACACACAGCTGATGCCACGGCCCATTTTCCCGGGTAATATTCTCTCACCCTCTATCTGTCCAACACCCTGACAAACAACCCCACCTCTAATAGCTATATAATACCACCCTCATGGTCAGAGTCTGATAGAGCATTAGCGTGCGATAATGAGTTTGTGTGTGTGTGTGTGTGTGTGTGTGTGTGTGTGTGTATGTTTGTGCGTGTGTGTGTATTTGTTATTAAGAAAGGGGCAAACTAATTATATTATTTAAAATCCAAAATACTTGTGATTATAGACTTATCAAACAATTTGTCTGTCTGTCTCACAACCAAACATTTCTTTGCTTTTCGCTCTCTTCCCACTCACTCTTCTCCCTGTCTTACATAAAGTAGAAGCTTACGTCTTGTTCCTTTAGACTGCTTCCCAATCTCCCACTCATCTCTTCAGTGTCTGTTGTTATCGCCATTGTCCCAGCGCTGGGACCTTGCCCTTATGTATCCACTCTCCTGCTCACTCGCTCGCTAAAGCAGTGCAGCACACGTTTTATGTGGCCTGGTATAAAAGTGTCAGTTAAATCCCCTAAAATATGATCTCAGGAGTCACGCTGGCATGACGCACCATGTAAATCTGACTGATTTTATGTGCACAATAAAGCAAGACGGACAGTTTGATTGGACGACCGCCAGTGCCGAGCTCCTTCTGCGCTCCGTCTGAACCCTCTCCTTTTCGATTGTATACAAGGACAGCAGTCTTTAGGGGGACATTTAGACTCTGCTGTTTACAACAGTCTAGACCGTTTATGACCAATATTTCATTTTTCTGTTTATCAGTAATGGTACAGTGGCAATTTTTCCTACAGAAGGGTGGGGTTGTTTTTCTCCCCTCAGTAAGCCTCTGTTGTAGCTCCAGTGATGGCAGTCAGCACACATTTAATCTGTTTTTAATTAGATTAAAGCGTCTCTTGCAAAAAACAAACAGGAAGCAGTCCTCTTGAGCCTCCAACGGGGCCAAGCAAAGGCTCCAATTGGCAAGCAAATGATAGTGCGCTTCCCCCTTCTACTTCCCTGGAATGGTCCTTGTTTCATAATTATCGCTTTGCTCAAAAACGCTCAAGATTTGGGGAGACGGGGGAAGGCGAACAACATGGTAATTCATTTAAAGAGCCCGATGCTTCCGGCTACCGTGGATTCCCAGAACTATTTCAGAACCCCACAGGGCGTCGTAGGAGGAAGAACTGATCAGGGGGGGGGGGGCAGCTTGAGGTTTTATTTGGAAGGGGTAGGGAAGATTTTAAAAAGTTGAGAAATAGTTTTGGAGGGCTGTCTGTCACAGAGGCAGTGAAGGGATTCAGAGGCACCCCGTTATGTCCTCTGGCAAACACAGGTGGATACATGCTGCCATGCGTCAACACACACACACACACACACAAAAACACATTAATTTGCAAGGACTTCATTCCACTAATGATGTGTAGAGCAGCCTCTCTCTCTCTGCCAGACCTCCTAGGAATAGCATTATTATGCAAACCTCTTTGTATTTCCAACAAAACACAAGGTGGTCCCACTTAAATAAACATCCAGCTCCCGTCATTTATTTTTATTTTTTTGAGTCCTCTGCTTATTACACGCCTTTTCATCACTGCTGTGTGAAACAGCTCATGAGGGGACGACGTGGAGTTAAAGGGTGTGTGTGTGTGTGTGTGTGTGTGTGTGTGCGCGTGTGTGTGTGTGTGTGTGTGTGGGTTGCAGCAGCTAAAATGTCAGCTGCACGCCGCAGGCTATTCACATAATTAGTCGCTTTTTCAGTGTTGTGCTGAGTTTTTACCACCAACAACGAAGGAGGGAAAGTGATTGGCATGTGAGGAGTGACAGGCTAGCTGTGGCTATAGCTGAGCAGGCTCAGTGGTGCTGTATACCAACAGCTGGGGTGGCAGAGTGGGACCAGGTTTTAGTCTCAGGTGCTGTGGTGAGGGAGGGAGGCAATGGAACAGAATGTGGACTGTGCAGTTAACATAGGAATACATTTAAGGAGATATAATGCAGCTGAATACGGTACATTGTTGAAAAAAAACTATAGAAAATGACCATGAAACGTTGCCAGTTGATAACTTACATTAAAACTATTATTTTTTGTATTACAATTCCTTACAATTGTATTACAAAGAAGACATGTTGTGGAAGCAAAATAGCCAAAACCTCAAAATTGACCAGGGCTTGAAACAAAATATATATGTTTTTCGCCACCAATGGTTTAAACAATGTTGTCATGCTTTGGTCCAAAATAAATTAAGTTCATTTTTACAGAGAACTGTTCTTAAAACTCCCCCGTCTTTCTGCATGAAGGGAACCCTAATGCACGTGTCACTTATCCCTTTTGCCTCTACTTGGTGCACCCACATGCAAAGTGGTTCAGAGCAGGAAACTGTTATTATACATAAATAGTTCTGGTAAAAAATTCCAGAGTAGCACAATTATATCTGATGTTTTGGTTCTAGGTTTTTGTCCACTTTTATTCATCCTTTACCTAGCTCAGATGGAACAGAAATATGAATCAATTAGTCACTCATCACACCTCATGGTACACTATAGCCTCATTGTCTTAGAGGGGGATCAGCTTCCCTCTGGACGTGATGGCATCCAGTGAGAGAGCATGTAGAAGGGATGGTACGCATTGCTATGTATGCACGGTAATATGTGGCATAAGGATGGTGACATGCAAAGAGAAAAGTAACCACTGAGGACACAAAGGGAGTGATATAAGGTGCCTGGCAGTCTGGATCCATGCATGTGATGATGAGTGGACGCTATGTGTCAAGATAGCAGAGAAGCCGTCAGTGAGAAGGTATGTGTGACCGTGCATGAGCATGCGATCCAAATGCTATACGTTTTCTATTCATGCTTGGTGTTTGGGAGCACGATTTGTTGAACGTGACATTCCATTTCCATGTGTCCCCCCCCCACCCTCAACTGTCATTTGGAATCTCACTCTGCCGTGAAATGTGACGGCTTTAGGCGAGCAAAGGGTACGCAATGGGAGAAACTGTGTGGAGCTTTTTTTCTCTGAACAAAAGGGTAAGTGATTCACCTGGGGCGCTCAACAGGCTGCAAGCTAGCACCAACTCAGCTGAGGGCAGAGGGAGTCAGCAAAGCCTTCACTACCTGGGTGCTAAATTCCACAGCTCTGAAAATAGGGAGAGAGTGCCTGTGTAAGACTTGCTTGGAATTGGGAATGGAGAGTAAATTATTCATGGGAGTTCTGCCATAACTTTAGGGTATAAAAGTAAAGACGCAGAACCAGCCAAAAATGTTCCCATCCCACTGGAGTTGCACTGCTCTGAAGAAAAAGACTAGTTGTTGGCAGCAGTTCAATGGCGCAAAGATGCTTTATCTTGACAAATGGAACCTTCTTCTTGAAACATATTTGCTCACTGCGGCAGGACGTTTTATATATATATATCGCCTTTGGGGCAAAACAATTGTTTATCTGGGCGCAGCTTATGAGCCATAGAGATATTAAGCGGAGGATTGGAAGTATCAGATTCATCCCATTGAGAGCCATTAAGGGAAATAGTTCTTCTTCATGTGACGGCGACAAAACCGCGGAGACAAACAAGTGAAATTGCAGCACTGTTGTTCCCTAATACCAGTGAGCATGTGACTCTTTCAGACTTCAAGAGCTGCGATGTATCAGCGACGGGAGATGACTCCCGATAGCAGAAACAGTCGGTGTTCATTGCACTACAAATAGAGACCTCCGGAGGGGATGATATCAAAGAGGGTTACACAATGCAATACATAACAGCGCACACTGGTGCAGTTTGTCAACGCTAAGATCCCCCCCACAAATTAAATGCTCGGCTCGCAAGACAAGGCCACGCTACAAAGTTGTCTTCTTGGTAAATGCTGCCGTCTTTTTAGATGGTGGGTTTTCGAGGTGAGGGGAGTGTGATAAATCTCCCAGGGATGGAGAGAACACTGAAGTGGAAGAGAGCTAGAGAAGAAGGAGGGGATTTTGTAAGGGGAGAGCGAGAGAGAGAGAGAGAGAGAGAGAGAGAGAGAGAAAGAGAGAGAGAGAAAGAGAGAGGGCTAGCTCACGGAAAGCAGCATGGACGCTTTTCGAATGCTTAGACCTTTATTCCTCAGTCACATTGCCCGTATAGTGAGATATGACTCATTAACAATATATATAGTGTGGTTGTGATCAATCAGCCTAACTGGAAAATACAAGCAACTCGACAAATAGATGAATCATGCTGGGAATAAGTCCTGCCAAAAGGAAACAGCATTCACACACACACACACACACACACACACACACACACACACACACACACACACACACACACACACACACACACACACACACACACACACACACACACACACACACACACACACACACACACACACACACACACACACACACACACACACACACACACACACACACACACACACACCGTTTCCAATGATTTCCTCATAAAAAAAATATACTAGTGGAGAGGGAGCTAGCTGGCCAAGAAGTAACATTTAAAAGGCAAATAGCAGTTTACTGGCGTGGATTGTGGAAGTTGTGCAGACATTCATGGTCAAATCATTCAATTATCAATTAGAATATCCTGGATGAACTGGCATAGAAATGGTGCACAGACATAGTGTGGTTGTGGTGATCTCCTGGCTTTTTTCGATTGCACCACTTTGAGGTTGTACATTGGTATTTCTTAGGCAACTACTCAATTGATTTTTAAGCGTGAAAACATTCGTGCCCCCCCACACACACAGGATGCAATGCAATATGATGAAACAATTACGATCCATTGCCATGCTACAGGCATACAACAAATGTGTTATTCTTAAAGCAACCAAAGACATGTTTTTACAAGCTGAGCTGTGTGTGTGCGCACGACAAGAAAAAAAAGGGCCAAATCCTGTCTTTCTCATTCGTCAAGGTCAAGTGAATCCTGTCTTAAGTGTCAGCAGGATCTGAGCACTTGTACTTATTAACCTTGGTTGTCAAAGTTCATTGAAAACACACCCACACACACACACACGCGCTCAGAGAGGATGTGAAGCTCTCCTGTACCGTGACCGCCGAACAAGGCTGCATGAAGAAAGTAAAAGCTAGTTCATTTGAGGCCCAGTTTTATCCTCTGAACATGAGTAACTGTTTCTGTAATCTTTCAACCTCAACCTCAGGAAAAGAAAGCTATAATTTTGAGTTTTTAATTAAGAATTCTTTCCTTTTTATTTTACTTTCAGAAGGAGGCAAGATCGTTACAAGCACGTCACACACACACACACACACACATACACACACACACACAGGGCCTTCCCCTCTCTCATCTATTGCTCCTACCCTCACCTGACCTTTCTCCAATCTAAAAGGGTTCACGCTTCGGTTTTAATTAGCGTCTGGAAAATTGTTTCATGATTTCAGGGGCTGCCGCACTCAGCAGTGGCTCTTTATATTGAAATGCATCTTTTTACACTTCATATTTACTTGTGTGTAACAGCCTCCCCCCTCCTCTCTCTCTCTCTCTTTCTCTCTCTCTCTCTCTCTCTAACTCTCTCTCTCTCTCTCTCTCATTGTGTGCCTGTGTTCTGGGCGGAATGAATAATGCACAATCTGGACTTCTCTGATGTATGAGCCTGGCTGATACAGGTTGCCTTTCGGGGTGAAACTGCACCAACAAACAACTCACTTAATCAATATGGGACAAATCGGCCACATCATCAACTAAAGGGGCCGATCACAGCAACTGAGAAACTGTCAAGACAAGTTCACCAGGAGGCAAAAAGTCAGGACTGATTATTGAAATATAGTGAGTATAAGTCTTTAAGTGCAGAAGGCATTCATGTCTGGTTCATAATGATTGTCTGGGTTAGAACGTGTAGGCCCTCTCAACCTTTAGACACACTGATATTGGACTTTTCTGATTAGATTTTGACTTTCAATAGCTTTATATTGTAGCACTGCCAAGCTTGTCAAACCGACTTTGTAAACAAACTATTTCCCCATATCTAATTCAATTTGTTCCTAAACTAAAACCACTTGGTTACGGTTAGGGAAAAGGCTATAACATGGTCATGGTTTTAACATGAAACCGGCTGTTGGAGGAGACATTTGGGCCAACCACAGTCAATGTTGCTAAAGTCAGTTGTCGCTGTGGTTACGACAAACCAATGTTGCATGTGTGCAGACCAGAATGAACCACAGTCTAGAGGTTTTGCATTGGGTATAACAATAGAACACTACTTTCACTTTTCCTTTTTTGGACCATTTACTATTTATGAATTACTTTTTTTTGTTTGGCAACCTCATGGTGAGGACAACAAGACTACTTTGAGAAATTGCTGAGTAATAGAAATAGTCCAGGACAAAGAAACAACAGGACATTTTACAAACCTTATTTTGGACTATTGAAATAAAACAAGATATAACAGAGAGCCAGGCTAGCTGTTTTATAGTTGTTAGTGTTTAAGTTAAGTTAGGCTCTGGCATCATATTCATTTTACAGACAGGAGAGGGGTATTGATCTTCTAATATAACTAGTAAGTGAACAAGGTATATTTCTTTAAGGAAAAATGTCATACGTCTAGGTTACAAAAGCCAAAATTATGAGAATATAATTTTATATTTATAATAACAATGGATAAAACAACTGTATGAAATTAAAACGGGGTCACCCGCAGATAAATGTCACTCAACTCTGCAGTTGCCTCATGTTGATTTTACAACATTTGGCAGCTAAAGAGATGGATATTTTTTCTCAGGGTATGATGGAGACAGGAGTGAATGTCAGGTATTGCGTTCGTCTGGTGTCAAGAAAAAATAGGACTCAAAAAATCGATGCAAACATTGATCTGTGTCTGCCGGATGTGTAAATAAGCCAGTGCACGCCTGTTTGTCATCCATAACAACTTTATATGGCGATAATGATGTACGTGTGTCAATATTGTGTTTACAGCTTGTTCCTCTGTTCTCATGTGGCCATAAAAAATACATTAACAAAGCTTTATAGATGTTCAGAATGTTGTCCTTGTAATAAAGACTGCTGGCATTAGCCTTGGAAACATGTCTCAAAATGTGCTGCATTCAAAAGAGTTGTGAAACTAAAAATACCCATTAGGCCTGGTTGTCTTGTCTTGTTTACTCTTTCGTCCGTCTCCTTTTTTTTTTTTTTTTTTACACTTAAAAACACACACACACACACACACACACACACACACACACACACACACACACACACACACACACACACACACACACACACACACACACACACACACACACACACACACACACACACACACACAAAGATTAATCATTGCCCGCCGTCAGATCCAGCCCGGTCCCGGCGTTGACCTCCCTCTGGCTGACATGAGATCAGGACCGGGATACACATGTAATCTCCCATATCTCCCTTAACATTGGCCACCCGATGGGAGCTCCTCTCTCTCTCTCACTCTCTCTCTCCCTCCCTCGCTCCCTCTCTGTGTGCAAACTATCCACAAATGACCAGGGGATGTGTGGGCTATCCGCCGAGGCTGCAAGTACATGCCCGAACCCACACAAACATACATTTCCATAGACAAACAAACAAGGCAGCCCAGGTGACTTTTTATGGTCTGGCGGTCCCCAGCACTTTAGTCCCCCGGTGTTTCCCCGCGAAAGGGAAAAAGTCATAAATGTGCTTTAAAAGTCAATGTGGGGCTTTGCTCTGGCGATTAAGCTTATTATCCGTGCCCCTCGCCGTTGTTTTTCGCCTGTGTGTTGAGCTAATAAACGCCAAATATGATTTGTCTGTCGGTGAGCGAGAAAACGCTGAGCGCTCTTTCTCTCCGACTCAAAGCCCCACACACACACACACACATTTCAACGGTGCATGACATTTAGGCCTATAACGATAATTGCTTTCTCCGGAATTCGGAACTCCGAAGGGTGTTGTTAGCACATTGTGTTACGTAATCGCAGCACAATTGTAAGCGCTATACAGTTGCAGCATGCCAGCTTGGCTTGGCTTTTATCCATGAAAAACCCAGTGAGCAGGAAAATATTAATTATCATCCTTGGAGCTCATCTGCTTTTCCTTTACTTTGTGAGTGATTAAAAACAAAAAAAAAATTGGAAAAAATCGGCTTAACTTGGAAAAAAGCAAAGCAATTAACTGTGATCTAGTTTAATGAGAGCCCACTTTGCTATGTTAATGTGGCTAATTATCAGTCAAACAGGAAGTGGCAGTGACTTTGAGTGCCTGCCACTAGACAATGATGAAGGTGCTGATGGGTAAATACCACAGAAGAGTGTGCATTAAGTGCAGGCAAATGCCACAGACACCGCTAGACAGATGGACAGCCAATAACACACGCGCACACACACACACACACACACACACACACACACACACACACACACACACACACACACACACACACACACACACACACACACACACACACACACACACACACACACACACACACACACACACACACACACACACACACACACACACACACACACACACACACACACACACACACACACACCTTTCCACAGAGGAGGGTATTATACCGACTCACACAAAAGCAAACATATTCTATCACCGTCTGTATGCGCCGATGTGTGTGCTGCATACTAATTTGCTTTTATGAACGGTACAGAGCCAAAAATGCAAAAAGCAAAGAGAGGATGCATGAGAGAGTGCACACACACACACAGCTATTCACCCATGATGAACCAGTTGCAGAGTCTGGGGACATAGCTGCTTCACGGAGGGAGTATGCCATGTTACCTATGCCAAATCACTGTTCACTATTCTCTGGATATATTCAATAAAAAGCACACTCCCTTGAACTTCAGGACCCAACAGCAGTGCATTCAACTTTTCAAATAACAGCAACAAAAATATTTCTATACAGCTTTGTGTGTTGCCAGACGTATACACTTTATGCAACATGTCACCGTTATACAATGAATCCTCACCATGCTGCAGATACTGCACTATGGTTTGTAGTTAGAGTTGGGCAATATGTTGTGAGATGATTGAAACGAATCAGCAATCAGCTGCATTTTTATGACAGCTATATGGCCTATCTGACTAATGTGGCTGACCCAAATCAATAAGCAGACCTTCTTTATGGCTTGATTACAGTGAAGGATTTAATCAATGTGATGGATTTTTGTCAGCCAAACACTAACATTTTTATCTAGAGATCTACTGAATTAAAACATTCAAAATGGTTTATTGTCACGATATACACCAACATATGATTATTTTCATTATGGGGAACCTTGACATTTTGGGAATACCATGTTAGTTAGTAAGTCAGTTAGATGAGAGTACTGACACCACTCCTATGTCTGTAGCAGCTGGTTAGCTAAGCTAAGCACAACGAGGAAAGCAGCTAGCCTCTGTCCAAACAGGGTGTAATCCTACCAGTGTTCAATCGACATCATTTTGTACATGAAACATCAGACAATTGTGGAAGCATTTGTAAAGCTCAAGGTGACATCTCCAAAGGTCTTTTTACGGTAACGGTTTATCACCCAAATATATTCAATATACAATTAAGTAAAACCAGCATATGCAATTGAGAAGGCAACACCAGACAATAATTGGAATTTCAGTGTGAAAAATGATGCACAAGATTAAAAGATCATCTAGTTAGTAGCCAAAGTTTCCAATACCCCGCAGGGTTCAACATAACTTTTTTTTCCTACTGGCCCGCCGGGCCAGTGGATCCGAGTTTTACTGGCCCCTTGTATATTTTCACTGGCCCTGCACACACTTTTTTTTTCTTCATAATTTAGTGTCAATAATTATAATACCTGTATTAGAAAAATAAAGAAAGATAACCAGATCTAAAGGGAATATCTATACTGTAACAGTATAGATATTCCCTTTAGATTTGGTTATTTTTCTTTTAGTTAATTATATGAAATGTTGATATTGCTCATACACATAATATAAAACCAGGCAAACATATTGAATTAGAAGCCTACAACTGAAAGTATGTTGAAAGAGTCGGCCAGTATTTTAAAGTCCAGTAGTTTGATTATTGTTTTTATTCTTGAATTTGGGCAGTTTAATGAATAGTTCACCTGCAGAAGTCATGTTCAAACATTAAAAAAAAATAAGAGATGAAGGTCTGATCATTTTTTGTTGTGTGGTAGGCTGTTTTTATTACTTTCTCTATATGCATTAGGGATGTGAATGTGTCGACCGAATGACCGGTTTTCCACTTGCGCTCAAGTTGACTTTAAAAATAGAATAGAAATCCGAAAATCAGTGGGTTATGCCGTTTTTTTAATGGGAGATTTCACCGTGTATGTGAGTTCACGTCTGGTCGTGAGCGCGCTGCAGCAGTGTCACTTCTCCATGAAGTGTCAGCTTCACATAAGAGTCCGGTGTGGGACCATTTTTTCAAACTATTGATAAAAAACAATGCAGTGCAAAATATGCAGCATAAGTTAAACGCCCGAATCCTAGGCTCAGTAGTCACCAGTCACCCGTGAATTATAGCTGAGCACAATGCAACGGACAAAACAAAGGATGGCCTTTATCTACAAACTTGACAGAGATCAGATTACAATAACAGGCCTCTTTTTTTATTGCCTTTTGTGTCCCGGCACATTGCTGCGGTATTTAACATAAAGACAGCTCACAGAGTTGATGCTCTCACACACTAGCTGCCAAACAAATTGAAGGCCACCACCAATCTAAATGACAAGGCCAAATCCACCCTCACCAATACACCTGACCTGCCTCCAACCAAACGAATCACACTCATGTCTACACCAGTGTTATTGTCCCAGACCTAGGATTTCTCTCTACTCTCTTGCCGTCATCTAAATGAGTCATGTTATTTCCAGACTATCTTTCCTCTGGGACATTCTCACTCTTGGGAGTTGCGGCGTTAACAGAGAGCTGCTTTGCTTGACAGGCGAGCCCCTACCTTTTGACGGCTCTGCGCGCTTGGGCAGATCCAACGTGTCGTAGTTTTTGTCGTTCTCACCGTTTTTTCTGCCTGGATAGAGGAGAGAAGAGAGGGAAGATGATGTGAGTATCATACGAGAAGACAACCGTAGTATTAAAAAAAAAAAAGACAATGTCGTCGACACCAGGGTTAGACCGATATGGGTTTGGAAGGCTGCAAATAGCTTATATTCTGTGTCTATAAAATTGAACCATTTTCAAGTGTTCGAGTGTACTTTCTTTAAGAGCCGCCAATTCAGAATCGATCTAATCCAGGTCTAAACGTTCACCCACAAAAAAAAAACATGAATGTTTGCATGGATACACAGTACAGAGAGCTAGAAGCTTGATGTGTTCAAACACAGACATAAAAGCAACACTGCTGGCTATGCAACACCCATTTGTTTACAAGGATGAATGGCAAAAACACACAGTATGAGCACAGGAGGAGACCACACGCACACATATACCGGCGTACACCTTTCTTTCCCATGTGTAAAAGCAGCACTTCCTGAGTGGTCAAACCCCTTGAATAATGCAGTGTAACAGTGGAGATGGAGTAGGAGGGGTGTGTGGGTGATTGCAGCTCAGTCGGCTAATGGACGTGTCTCACATGCACATGGACATGCCCAGGGGATGGTACACAGACACACACACACACAGACATAACCGCTCATTCCTCTATTAGACCAAAGTGAATATTTCCGGTCACTATCGCTCTGTTACGGAACCAAGCTCATGTATTTATGTTGCCATCATCATGGTTAATGGATATTTGTTTTTATGTTAAATAAGATTTTAACTGGTCAATGCCTTCTTCCCATAGTATAATGTACACAGAGACTTGGTTGACATCAAACTAATCACGGGAATCTCATTCAGAGCTGTTAATGAATTATTCTACAATAGATGTGTAGAAGGTTTTCTATGTTCTTTTACTCAACTATAGTAACTTTGACATCAGAGTCAAATTTTGATTGGGAGGTTGAAAGTAATAGTTTGACATTGGAGAAATACATGTATTTGCGTCTTTGCCAACAGATGATAGGGTCAATATCACTCTATTGTAGATAGATATACAGTATATCTACAATATATTTTACAGCCAGTAGGTGATGAGGTTGGGTAAGCAAAACAAACTGGATTCTTATCTGAAGCTAAGCTAATGGAACTCTGAATGTAGCTTTGTAGCTGAAACACAGACATGAAGGACGGTGGTATCAATAATATTCTTGGCAAGAAAGTCACAAGGAGTATTTGGATCTAAAATGCTCAAATATTCCTTTAGGACCTTTCCAACTGGTGAGGAAATGTGTCTCGGAGATGGCAGTGCAAAACATTTGAAGGATAGCTAATCGAGGCCAAACATCTTGGTATTTGGAAGCTTCAATATAACTCTTGTTGTAGTAGCATCTGTTTCATTCAAGCTCTCTATATACACACACATGCACGCACAATAACAGGGTCTGCAGCAGAGCTTAACATTTATAGTCAAAAGGGTGAAGGGCTTGGAACCCTTTCTTAGAGTAGCAGTGTGTCATAGCTGCCTGGACTATCTTCACCTGTAGTGCAAAAGGCTGTGCGCTTCAGTTCGATCATATATTCACACAAACTGTAGCTCCAGGGAAGGATTTCAGGCTTTGGTTTCATGACTGCAGCTATCACTCATTTGATTGGTCAAGCTCTGCTTTTCAGACAACATGACAAACTTACCTGTTTCACCAAGTGCAACATTTACATTCAAACTTTTCTTACAGGACAAAAGAACACCTCCTTCTAACAACATGTGATGATTGGTAGAGGATGGGATCTGTAATAGCCAGTGCAACAGAAGGTAGGGTGAAGGAATGCATATGGAATGAGTGAAACAACCTGACTTTTTCTAAAGGCCTTGGAACTTTCTCAGGCTTTTTAGAGGACACCCACAACTACTTCTAACTACAGTCTACAGCCAGGGGGCAGGGAGAGGAGGAGAGCTAAAGTGAAAGGGCTTGAAGGAGAGGACACTCACCTTGATTAAACCATTCCTCTATAGTTAGCCAAGGAAGCAGCGGCAATGCCAAAAAACACAAAAGCAGGGAGGAGAGAGAGAAGAGGCATGGTGAAAAAGATGTGTGTGTGTGTGTGTGTGTGTGTGTGTGTGTGTGTGTGTGTGTGTGTGTGTGTGTGTGTGTGTGTGTGTCAAGAAGCTGTGCAATTGACATGAACAGTTATTGTTTTTTCACAAAAAGAAAGTCAGCTTTTACTAAATAGCAAAGGTGAAAAATTGAAGAGGAAAGGGAAAAAGGCCAAAATGGAGAGAGAGAGAGAGAGAGAGAGAAAGAGAAAGAGAAATAGAGAGAAAACGGATTGAGTACTTGTGAGTTTGAAAAGAGGCAAGAGGGTAAGCTGTTAGCATTCCAGAGGCGTTCGCTGGGTAGCATGTTCAAAGAGCTGACATCAGTAGAACGGCTTTTCTTTAAGAGAGAGTCAAAAGAGCGAGAAAAGCAGTCAAATGGCCAGAGAAGTTGGAAGCATAAATAGGGAAAGATAAGCTGGCAAGAAAGGGAGGAAGAAAAGAATGAAGAAAAAGAGTAAGGCTAAGAAGAAAGCTTTTTACTGTCACAAAGTGAAGCAGGAGAGAGAGAGTCACAGGGACACACGTACAGAAAAACAGCACAAACTGCCACCACGCTTCATTAATATCACTGTGTGGGAGGGGACAGAAATGTGTTGAAAGAGAGGGTAATAACAGCCAAGAATCAGACTGTGTATTAGTTAAAACAAAGCTGGAGCTGCAAAGCGCACATTGACCGTCATGGTGTATTTCTTTTTTTTTTGTAATTCAAGTTTTTTTATTTAAATTTTCGCTTTGGTGCATGACAGTACAAGGTTACACATTCAGAGACATTTGTTATTACAGTACAATTAAAGTCTTTGCCATTATAAAGAATAGAAATACAAATAAATATTTGTATCTGTAAAATCAGGAGATAACAAGAGCAGCTCTAGGGGCACAATCATATCGGAGTGACTAGAATGGTTATCCATACAACATTCAGGAGCATCATTACATTCCATCAACTTTGTTCACGTTACAGGTTTATCGGTCAGTGTGATATAAGTCCAGAAACTCTCCCATGCTGGTGCTTTATCCTTGTTTATAGTATTCAGCTTATTAAGCATATGTTCATATGAGGCTGTTTTTATCATGGCGTTAGCCCATTCTTTAAATCCTGGAGTTGTAACTGTTTTCCAATGTTTAAGAATCGTCCTTGCAGCCACTGTAATGCCAACCATGATGACAGAAAAATCTTTACTTGACATGTTGTGTAGTTGACTTCTGTCACCTAACAGGCAAAGTCTAGGAGATACTGGTAGCTTTCTTGCGGCCCATTTGCCTAAGTACTCCAAAACAAATCTCCAAAAGGGCTGAATACATGGGCATTGCCAAATACAGTGTAATAAAGTACCTGCTTCTTTCTGACATTTCCAACATAAATTGTTATTCATTACTCCCATTCTATATAGTCTTAGTGGTGTAGAGTAGTACCTGTGTATAATTTTATATTGGGTAAATTTCCCTTTGGCTTCCCTTATGTACTTTCCATTGTCAGATATAATTTTCCACCATGTATTGTCCTCCATTATACATCCTAAATCTTTCTCCCATATTGCTTTTAGGTTATGACAGTCAAAGCTAAGCAATTGGTTGGTTTTCCTATAAAATATAGAAGCTCGTTTGCACTCCCCAGGTAGTTTGAAGTAATCCATGATGTGGTTCCCATCTCTGTACTGAATCTTGGAGGTAACACAGCTCCTGATTTGAAGATACTTCCAAAAATGGTCTTTTCCCTTTAGCTTATATTTTCTCAATAAGTCTGAGTATGACATAAACACATCATCTTCAAATAGATCAGCAATGTTACATATACCACTACTATGCCACTTCTTCCAAAATACCGATGTCTTTCCAATTTTAATCATGGAGTTATACCATAAGGAGGAGTAGGATTGCTTACAATGTGACAATTTAAACATTTTATGTATTTTAGTCCATATCTCTTTAGAGTGTGCCATGATAGGATTGGGTAAATTAAGCGAACACTGGGATAGTCTATCAATAGGTGAAAAAGGGAGTGCCAACTTATTTTCAATAGCAACCCATTCTAATGTATTATCTTTATTCCAGTGTCTGGTTATTTTGGCCATTTCGAAAGAGATGTAATATAATCTTGGGTCTGGCAATCCCAGTCCTCCTTTATCTCTAGGTGAACACATTTTGCTAAGCTTAATTCTGGGTCTTTTCCCTTCCCATAAAAAGTCTTTAATGATTGTATCGTATCGTTTGAAAATCTGAGGGGATGTAGTTACTGGTACCATCATTAGAATATAATTGAATTGTGGTGAAATCACCATTTTTATAACATTAACTTTACCCCATAATGTCAGATTAATTTTCCCCCATTTATCCAGACTAGCTTTAATTTTTTGTATTACTGGTTCAAAGTTTAATGCCGGAATTTCTTCAATATCCTGGCTTAGTTTTATTCCCAAATATTTCATCCCTTTTGGTACCCATTTAAACCCAAAGTTTGTCATTAAGTTTGGATTGAGTAATCCCGTAATAGGCATGGATTCCGACTTTGACCAATTAATCTTGTACCCTGATAATTTGGAATATGTTTTTATTGTGTCCATTAAGTGGGGCGTCGAATTCAGTGGGTCTTTCACCAGCATAAAAATATCATCCGCGTACAATAACAATTTGTGCTCTTTCCCGCCTCCATCCACCCCTTTAATATTTGCATTGGCTCTAATAGAAATAGCTAGCGGCTCCAATACAATATTAAACAATAATGGGGATAGAGAGCAACCCTGACGAGTTCCTCTGGTAAGGTTGAATAGTGGTGATATTATCCCGTTAGTTATCACAGCTGCCTTCGGGCTTTTATACAAGGTTTTGATCCAACTAATAAATGTTTGTCCGAATCCAAAATGTGATAGAGCTGCAAACAAGAATTCCCATTGAACCCGGTCGAATGCCTTCTCAGCATCAAGAGAGAGACCAACGACCGGGTCATTTCCTGTCCTGTTGGACCATATCAGGTGTAATAGTCTTCTCATGTTGTCCGTGGACGACCTATTCTTCATAAATCCCACTTGGTCAGGGTGTATGATGCTAGGTAATGCACTTTCCAGACGTAAGGCCAAGATCTTAGTTAAAATTTTACAATCAAGGTTTATCAAACTCAGAGGTCTATAATTAGCAGGGTCTGTTGGATCTCTGTCTTTTTTAGGTATAACGGATATCAAGGCGTCGTAAAATGTTGGAGGGAGAGAACCTAAAGTGAAAGCTTCATTATATACCTCTTTTAATATTGGGGCAAAGATATCAATATATTGCTTATAATACTCGACCGGAAAACCATCCAGGCCTGGTGATTTACCTGCTTTCATGCATGAAACAGCCTTCCTAATTTCATTCTCTGATATGGGGCTATCCAGCCCTTCAATCTGATCAGTTGACAGTTTAGGCATATTTAAGTTATTAAAGAAGTCTGTCAATTCGTCCTGTTGGGGATTAATGTCTGAAGTGTATAATTCTTTATAAAACTGTTGTAAAACTTCATTTATTTCCTTTGTTGAGGAGACTATACTATTGCCTTTTTTAATAGCTGGTATCACATTATATGAGTCTTGTTTCTTTAGTTGCCTGGCCAGTAATTTGCCTGTTTTCTCTCCTCCTTCATAGAACGTTGTCCCAAGCCTGAATAAAGCATATTCAACTTTTTTATTGTAGATTTCCTGCAGCTGGAACTTGAGCTTACATATATCTTGATATAACGTATCCGAAAATTGTTTTGATAGTTCCATTTCCTGATTTTTGATCGCAATTTCCAATTCCTTTATCTTTTTTATATTCTCTTTTTTCTTTTTAGAAGAATGTGCAATCATTTTCCCTCTAACATAAGCCTTAGATGCTTCCCATTCCATTGCTCTTGTATTAGTGCTGCCAGCATTAATTTCGAAAAAAGATTTAATATCCTCCTTCAACAGTTGTTTAAAGTTCTCATCCTGTAGTAACGACGTGTTCATACGCCATCTACCTTTTCTCTCTTGATCAGTATTTATATCAATGCCAAGCTCTACTGGCGCATGATCAGAGAGGGCCATTGCATTTATGTTACACTTCACAACATGTTTTATAATGGTGTTTGAAATCAAAAACATATCGATCCTAGAGTAAGATTTTTGGCAGTGTGAATAAAAAGTATATTCCCTTTCAGTAGGATTTGTTAATCGCCATATATCGACCAGGCCAACATCCTCGTTTATCATATGTATTGCAGCTCTATCCTTAGGCATTACAGGGGCACTAAATTTGCTTCTATCTACGCAGGCATCTAAGACTTGGTTAAAGTCTCCTGCCAATATTATTTGACCCTCCATCTCCCCCAGTGTCTTATTCACATTGTGAAAAAAGTGTGGATCACCTTTATTTGGTGCGTAAATATTGCACAGTATCATTTTAGACCCATTAACCAGTGCTTGTATACACACCATTCTGCCTTCTTTATCCTTGATCTCTTTAAGTAAAATAAAACTTAAATTTTTGTTTATCAATATAATTACTCCATTCTGCTTACTAGAAATGGAGCTATGAAAAATCTGTCCAACCCAGCTCCGTTTTAGTTTCAGTGCTTCTTCTCCTTTAAAGTGTGTTTCCTGAAGGAAAGCAATGTCTGTCTTATTATGCTTCAGATAAGTCAATACCTTCCCTCTCTTAACCGGATTCCCACAACCATTTATATTCCAGCTAATGCATTGAACGTGGTGCCTAGGCATATTTAAGTATGAGTAGTATATTGAAACTCAGTTGTAGGCCAGCAATAATGATGTCCCCCATGCTTCTTGCAGTTGCTATGTCTTATTTGGCTCATTTGTACTTTTATCTGTCATCACCAAGCGCAGCTTCAACAACATCTTATGTGTATCAATGTTAACCTTAACGTTTCTAAGAACATAAACATATAGAGAAAAAACCTTTAACTTAGGAGGGGCCCACCTAAAACCTGGGACCTCTGGCTTTTCTCCAGCCATAAAAGACAAAACAGAAAAAAAAAAAAAAAAAAGAAAAGAAACCTAAACTTTTTGGACCGTGGGGTATGTACACCTAACCAGTAGAGACTCACTCTCTGGCTTTGTTGCTCAGGCAGAACAATATCAAGCTCACTCACCCACCTCTTTGTCCACATTGTCCACTTTTAAATCAACCTCTTTTTTCTTTGTATTGTCCAAGACAGTCTTCCTTATGGGTCTTCAACGCGAGTGTTATCCGACATGGTCTCAGCTCACGCATCTGTATTGCAGTTCGCCTTTATGAACTGCTCTGCTTCCTTGGCGGTTGTGAAACTCCGATTCTTCCCCTTCCACGTGAATCTCAGGGACGCTGGATGTGCCAGCGTGTATCTCACGTTGAGCCGTTGCAGCGATCTCTTCACGGATGTGAAAGTTTTTCTTTTCTCGGCAAGCTCCTGTGTCATGTCAGGAAACACGGACAGTCGCATGCCTTCCCATTCGATGCCCCGCTTTTCTCTGGCTGCTCTCACTACTTTATCCCTCGCCGACTGTCGCAGGAATCTGATCAGCGCTGGTCTGGGCGGCTGTCCGTCATTGGGCACGGGAGCGAGCGAGCGATGCGCTCTTTCGATTTCAAATTCACCGTCAACTTCAATCCCGAGTCCCTCGCCCAGAACTCTCTTAACACAACTCTCCATAGTGCCGTTTGTCCCGTAGGTTTCTTTAAGCCCCACCAGTCGCACATTATGTCTCTTACTGTGATTTTCAAGCACCTGCATACGGTTCCACATAGCGTCCATCCTTTTCTCATCGTGCTCTCGGTTGCTCACCAGCCGCTCGGCTGTGTCCTCCAGCTGGTGGATACGTCCCTCTGCTTCATCCAGCTTCTCCTGTATCCCGTTAACGGTGTTCTTCAGCTCAGAGGTTGTGTGCTTGATGGTTAAAATATCTCCTGCAATCCCCTGCAGCATGGTGCTCATTTTGACAATCTCGGCATAAAGATTATCCATGTTCGGTGTAGCTTGGTCGCTCTCCCTCTGTTGTGTTAAGCTAGCAGTTTCCATATCGTCATTCGGAGACGGACTATTCCTCGTCGACATGCGGCCCGTCGCCTGATCTTTAAAATATTTCGAAGTAGCCATTGGGGTTCGGGTGAACTCAGGGTTACTTTGGAAGCTGTTTTACAAAAATGAGTGGACTATGATATATGATATTTAAGTAAATATATTGGTGGGTTAGCGGAGCTCTTTCACTGCGCAGCCATCTTGCTCGACGTACCCACGTGACTTCATGGTGTATTTCTTAACAGAATGCGACATTAAAGTGAAAGCAGAGGCCAAAACTTTGAAGCTTTTTTCTTAAGGTAACAAATTGCCAGGCATATTGCCGACAGCGGTGCTTAACTACCCGCCTCCACGCTCCTTTATAGTCGCGTTTAATGCTTGTGGTTTCGTCAAAGAAACACCTTCAGGGGTCTGCAGCGGCTAAACACATCTCATTATTCAATGCGTGGTGTGTAGGTAATTGGTGTCTTTATAAATCTGTAAACATGTTAGCTACTGCGTTAGTCTGACCCCTCAACCCAAAAGGGATTCTCCAATGAGTAGTTAGAAGTCGAGGGTCACTGGCTGGTAGTCACACCTCATTGGCTGACTGATTAATGGCAGCCATTATTGCTGTTGTACAGGAGGGAGATAACAGTGTCGTTTTGGCTAAGAGCCTGGGGAGAATGCTGATTAAGATGCTGCTAACAACGTGTATGTGTGTGTGTGTTTGTGAGCGTGCCACATCTGTTAAGGTGAGTCAATAACGACAAGAAGCTCCTGACGAGGCAGACAGACGCTGTCATTAAAGATGGCAATTACTGACACCTTTAAACACGGGCGTCCCATCAAAGTGTTGTATCGTAAGCTAAGCTGTTACTGTGACAGTGACTACACAAACGGCCTCGTCTTTACTGTCCGCACACACTAAACATATGTGAAGGTAGATGGTGCAGCAGCTGGTTGGAATATAAAAAGGTAATATGTGTTGTGAATGATTCTCCATCTGATAGTGTTCATTTACATTATGCAGCATGTTCTAGGTTATTGTTGTTTTCCTGCGTTCTCTATATGTTATGGTTTTACTATATTTTTATGAGCACTTTAAACTCCTCTATAGGAGCTAATGGCCAACTCAGGCAGTAAGGCTGAAGTTGAGTTGTTCAATGTGACTGATATAATGATTGACAAATGGATGACATTAAATAAGTTTTGAGTATAAACACTAAAATACAAATACTAGTATGTCTTTCCTAGCTCAATCACCAAAAGTGCAAACTCATTTCTGAGAACTGCAAACCCTATTTTCACAAGGCCGTGGAGAAGGAGAAATAGTATTTTGCGACATATTGAATATAGCCTACATGCACAATAGATGTGACAGATTGCTTCATCTGTTCATTGTCAAAGGGGGTTTGTAATAAACTGGGAACAACAAAGAAGAAGGGGACAACAATGGGAAACAATGGTATCTCTGCTATCCAGCTGTTTAATTATCTGCTCTGCTCTCGGTCCTTTATACGCTCAACAGATTTCATGAAAAATGTATTAGAAGATGCACGTTAAAAAATAATAATAATAATAATTAAGACTGAAAAACAGTATATCCAGCTCCTATTAATCATTTAAGGAACATGGTGTACACTTGTAAAAACTGACATTATATGGATCTGTCCTGAATTAGTCATAACTTGTCTGTATTGCAATAAGAAACACAATGATTCAGTTGCACTTTCCACTCAGGCACTTGTATCCAATTTGCCAAATAGTAGTATTCTGATTGGTGGTGAAGTTATTTCCATCCGTCTCCCTCCCTATCTTTCCGTCCTCTCACCTTTGGCCTTCTTGCCTCCGAAGCAGCCTGCGTCGTCCTTCTTCTTCCTCTGTGGCCCTGCTGACCCGGGGGCCTGGGGCACTGAGGGGTCTTGGAACTGTTCAGCTCCGGGAACCTCTTTGTGGACGTGGTAGGACAGGTTCCTCATGATACACACACAGTTCTCCACAGACTGGGAGGAGAAAGAGAGAGAGAGAGAGAGAGAGAGAGAGAGAGAGAGAGAGAGAGAGAGAGAGAGAGAGAGAGAGAGAGACACACAGAATAATTAAGTTCAAGTATTTCTGTGTGGCACTTCAATAGGATCTCAGTAACTACGAGACAAAGAAGCCAAATCCTGTACAGAAGTATGTACCATTTGAATGAACTAGTATGAGTTCTTTTAGTGGGTGAGTCAAATGTTGTCCCACCTTGTTGTCCATGTCTTTCTTCCCTACAGCTGATTGGAGAGCGTGCAGCAGGGCGTCCACCAACCCCTCACATTCCCTCAGTCTGCGGCGAGCCTCTGCCCCGTCCGAGCTCACGTTTCTGTAGGACAAAAGTCAGACACACACAGTCAGTAAGCATGAGGGAAGAATATACAGTACTGTAGAAGAGTGTATACCAAGTATAAGTACACTGTTGGCTGGGCATAAAGATACTATCACAACACATCTGCAGCTGTAACTTGTGACTCAGATTTTTGGAGTATACTGACTTTCTGATACATTTAATTTAAGTTGCAAAAAGTCAATATTCAAATCAAATGTCATTCTTATAATTGACTCTAACACAAATCTGACAAATCAAGCTAGGCGTAACACACTATGATTCTCCATGAGCTACAAAGTAGTACTAATAGTACAACTACAATTACTTATTTGTATGCATAGTTACAAGGAGTCTTATTTCCTGCTATCATAAAAATATATAAAATATAGCTCAGTGAAAAGAACACAACACATTACAGTTCAAGTGTATCGGTGCATCAAAAACCTGGTTGTCATATAAATATCTTCAATATGCAACAACACTATCATCTCAGGTTTGATGACCTCCACAGACTGGGGGACAATGGCTAGCAGATGTAAGACTGTTAAAAAATCAGACCAATACCAGTCTAAACCAACCATGTGTTTCTCTGGGTTTACATGTGACCCATGGCCTTTATCCTCTGTCTGCTCGCCTCAGAAGGACAATGTAATAGAGCCGAACTGCTTTGAGAATAATAAGAAAATGATGAATAGAAATTTCATTTTTTTTTTCATTACTAAGATAAATGCAATCCATGTTACGTCAGCCCTCGCTCTGAGCACAGCTCCTGTAAGCACGGCAGCAGCAGCAGAACTTAGCGCAGCTGTCTGGCTGACTGTGAAAGGCAAAGGCTTTGAAGAGGGTTAAGGGATAGCTGGGGCTCCCCTCTCCTCAGCAGGGACTTCATTTATGAGGGCTTTCCAACCCACATAATCCCATTAGCCGACCCCCAGTTTAGTCCTGTGGAAGAGTGGCAGCCGTGCCGAGGTAAGCAGAGACTGGGCCCGCTTCATAGTGCTGTGTGGACTGGAACTCTAATCACAGCCGAACACTGCTACACATGTGGAGGTTTCGCTTTAACATGAAAGGACTCAACTGCAAAGCCATATTGAACTGTATTTGAATTGTATATTACAAGCACCCTAGTGTGTCCACTCATTTGTTTCCAAATCAGAATGGATGTACACCTCAATGAACAGAGTTCTACACACACACACACACACACACACACCTACACACACCTACACATACGCACAGACACACACACACACAAACACACACACACACACACACACACACACATACACAGACAGACAGACAGACAGACAGACAGACAGACAGACAGACAGACAGACAGACACACACACACACACACCTTGCCTTCTTCCTGGCTCACGTACGAGTGTCCCTGGTATATATGTCTATCTGGTAGACCCTCACAGAGCCATCCTGTAGTTTGTGCTAATTGAAACTAATCTTTGGTAGCGAGCAGACAGACAGCTAACGGGCCATCTGGACTCACTCATAAAGCCCAGCCATCAGTATTCAGCTGTCAGACAACGGTCACCACCTCTCTCCTGTAAACGGATCCCGAGGAGCGTCCGCCGCCGATTTATTTGACAGCAGTGTGTTTCAGAGACAGACAGACAGACAGACAGACAGACAGACAGACAGACACAGGGGTTTTTACTGTCAGCTGCTTCATTTTCCAGCAGTCTTTCAGGGAGCAGTTGTCTTGCTGGAAGGTTTATGGACAGAGCATCTGACAGTGGACACGGTGCAGGGAAGGGGCTGCTGTTGCGGGTGGTGTGATATTTCGCTTTCAGTGAGGGTTGAGGTCTCTGTGTAGGTACGTAGTGATGGCTATTGATTATCTGGGGGTCTAAAATAGTTTTTTTTGTGATACTGCACTTAATCTCCATGTGAATAACTTTCTAATAAATCGCTGTTTATTAATGATAAGGTGTGGGAGCCAGATTGCATTTTGGGAAAAAGCAGTCCCCCTTTGGATTTATAAAACTTTCTCTATCACTAATAGATCTGCTTTATGTAGGATATGTATGTGTCTTCTGTGTAATTTATTTGATTTGCCCATTCAGGACTCATATCAGCAATATTGGTGTATTTCAAATTTTCCCAAGATTTGTAGACGTGGGGCGCCTTTAGCTCAGTCGGTAAGGCGTCCCCCTCCCGGGCCGGGCCCAGCAGCAGACCCGGGTTCGATTCCCGCCCGCGGTCGTTCTCTGCATGTCACTCCCCTCTCTGCCCCATTTCAGCTCTGTCTCTCTGCACTATCAATAAAGCATAAAAATGCCCAAAAAATATCTTTAAAAAAAAAAAATGATTTGTAGACGCATTTCAGTAAATGCTTGGCCAAGGCGAAAACACTTCCATCAGCTGATAAAGTGTCTGGTCGTGATAACGCAGAGAAAGTTATGTTCAATCTCATTTTTTTGAAGTGCCAATAATAATACTGTAGTTCGGAGAGAAACAAGGACATTCTATTTTCCATAAAAGTCCAGACAACTGATGAAATGTAGTCTCCCTGGAAGGCCCATGGTATTTTATCAAGCAAAGTCAATAGTCTCTCTGTGTCACACTGTTTGCACTCTTCTTATTCTATCTGACACCACACTGGAATCAATGTCATTTAAAGAAAACCTCTGCACAAGTGGTCAAATTTAAATTGAATATGTAAACCATTACTAGCATCATTTGGCAATTATCTGGTCTGGTCTAGTGACGGCTGTGACTGGGATGAGGTCAGTGTGTGTGTGTGTGTAGGTTGGTGTGTGTGTGTGTGTGTAGGTTGGTGTGTGTGTGTGTGTGTGTGTGTGTGTGTGTGTGTCTGCACATACACTGGCTGCCTGTCACTTGTGGGCTGGATGTGTCTTTAGTGTGTGTGTGCTCTATCAGATGAAGTGTGGGTGTGTGAAGGTCACTCAGAGTCATACGGCCGTCAAAGGACAATGGAGCAGCTGGGACAGATAGACTGGTGCAGGACTGATGGAGACGGATGGAGATGGATGGAGACATGGCTGACCTCTGCTATTGGCCCCCAGCAAGGTCAATGGCAACACCCACCGCATGACCATATGTGTACCACGGGGTTGAGGATCCTTAAGGTTTTATTGATTCCGATTTAATTTCTGCTACCATTATGGATTTTTCCTAATGTAAAACCTTTTTAAAACCATCTAATAATATCTGAGTGAGAAAATAAACCGAATGTTAAAAGGCCCTATTATGGGGCGCCCTTAGCTCAGTTGGTAGGGCGTCCCCCCCCCCCCCCCCCCCCCGCCCCCGGGCTGGGCCCAGCAGCAGGCCCGGGTTCGATTCCCGCCCGCGGTCGTTCTCTGCATGTCACTCCCCTCTCTGCCCCATTTCACCTCACCCCTTCTCACTATCAATAAAGCATAAAAAATGCCAAAAAATATATATATATAAAAAAAGGCCCTATTATTATATATAATTTGGTTATTTTTCCCTGACCAATCAGTCATTTGGTCGCAATGTTAATCAGAGAAATGAGATGTCATTTCTATAAATCCACTCGCAACGTCCTTTATGGCTTTTCAGTGTCATCCATATTTGTCATAATGTTTGTGTCCCCGACTGTTAATCCGGCCTTAGCGGCTCACATTGGCTTTGGCAATGATTCCTTTTAGTTAAACAAGTCTAGAGGTTTACAGCTATAGGTAGCAGCTCTGACAGGCTGTACAGTGGTGCTTTGGGCTGAATGCTAATGTCAGTGTGCTTACATGATCACAATGGTAATGCTATGATATGATAACATCATGTCGCATGCTAAGAGATATGTCGCGTTTGTCAGACTTCTCTCTTAAAATGAAATTTGCACACACAGTGATTTGAATGTATCCCTGGATCACTCTTTCCTTTGTTTGTAAAGCACTTTGAATGGCCTCTGTGTGAATATCATGTATAAATAAATACACTTGCCCTTGCCTTGCCTTTGTTCAAATTTGCCACGTTAGTAAATTCTTGTCACTACATTTGACATAGAACAAAGCACTTTTATACCGATTCTTGCCGTTCTTATTCAGATCAAGCTCTTGATACCAAACCCTGGTGTACACGCCCCCATATTTAACACAGCCAAAGTCAACGCGCACACACACACACACACACACACACACACACACACACACACACACACACACACACACACACACACACACACTCTGTTTCTACCGTCACCGAGTCCATAGCGTAAACACTGTAAATAAGCCCGCCTCTATCGACAGCGGAGACCATTATAATAAAACAATCCCCGGCTTTATTGAGGTGTAAGCTGCCTGCGTCTCTCTCTCTCTCTCTCTCTGGCGTGAGTAAACAGATTCTCCCTGGCATCAGCACTTCTCCCGGGCGCACAACAACACAAACCCCTGCGTCTAGGCAACCGTGGGCTTGGACCCAGTTACCATGGAGACATATTCTCGCCAGCGGCAGTGCACTGCATCGGCGGGGGGGGGGGGGGGGGGGGGGGGGGTTCGAGGGAGAGAGTGAGATCGACTGAGGGAGATACTGTGATATAGTGAAAGCAATAAGATACTTGGCATAAGGGGGGGGGGGGGTGATAGGTTTGAATAGGTTTGAACACAGCGACGGAAATAGAAAAATATGTGGTTATATACGCACATAAAGAAATATGGAGTAATACAGATAATGAAGAGGCCTTGAGAAACTGAGGGCTCCCACTGTTCCATGACTTCTCTATGACACTCATCAGATGTATCAGAGCGCTTTCAAGTTATTCCTTCTTCTTTCAAGCCGGTTAGGAGGAAAATGTTCTAAAGTTAACAAGCAAGTTTCCACACTTTCTACAGCCCGAGAAAAAAGGGTCTGGAAACCTATCTAATGCAGAGAAATAATGTGCGGAAAACCCTTTCTGGTGCTTTCTGTGTGAGCTGGATTTTGGATGTTGTATTGTTCTGGAGGTGAGCCAGAGCGTCTCAGCGTCTTGCTCCAGGAGACGGTCTGCCCCGGATTACAAGCTAGACGACGGGCTTGGGCTCGAGACAGCTCAGCCAGGCGTGAGGTGTGATAACCAACATACACACACACACACACACACACACACACACACACACGAACACACACACGCACACACACACACACACACACACACACACTTGCCGTATTTCACAATTCACTACAGTCTGTCGTTCTGAGCCAAAGCCAAAATGACAGAATCGGCTGGGAAGGTAGAAGAAAGGAGCTACTGTACGCGGAGAGGGGAATCTAGTTTGAAGTTAATTATAGGAACAGAACAAGTTATTGAAATAAAAGACCAAGGCAGAGAGGATGTCTGACTGAGGTCGTGCAGTTTGTAGAGGTGCACTTGATTCCTTGGCTGACACTCTAATTGCATCTCCTTTTGAATATCAGCTTTTCAAGTCAAGGCTCTTTTACACAAAAACTGTGTATACATACAAAAAAAAAACAGGGAAGATTTTAGATAAGTCTAATATAGGGCTGCAACTAATGTATTATTTTAACTGTTATATTGGTCAATGAAATGTCTAAAAAGAGTAATCAGTGGATAAAAAATGGATTGATTGACAAATTTGACTGATTATGGTTGTAAACATATACTGTAGCCTATATATGCCTGAGTTCACTGCCAATCACTGCCAAGAACTAAATCATATATATGTGTTGTTTCGCTGTGTCTTGATGGAGAGCTAAGTGTTTGAAAACAATTTGAAAACACCACCGTGGATGTGACTCTATTTGACACACATGTTCACAGGTCTGTGCACATTCTGTGGTAATTGTCTGACTACAGGCGAAAGGTAAAAGGAATTCAGCACCTTGCAGCGGGGCGGCAGTTTACTGCTGACTTACAGGTTCAACACAAACAATCATCCCATAGTGCAGTGTTATCAGCCAAGAGAAATGTGACTGGTTTAATAAAGACCTAAACAATTCTTGTGTTTTCTTCCACAGTATACTCCATACAGTAGCCTGTATAGTAGCTATGTAAGGGGTTTAGGCAAGGGCACATTCAAGCTATTAACTGGGACTAGAGTCCCCCCAGGACCAAGGCAGACCTTCAGTTTTTAAAACAAATGGACCAGAAAGGGTCAGCCCATTGGCCGTCTGAGTCACACCACTTCGACAGTGAGGTACGTCAACGTGGAAATAAAGAATTTAACACCACTTTGGAAGGCTGACCTGAGAACAACTCAAGGTCTTCTGTTACGGTCACTGAAAACAGTCAAAGCAGAGCAGTTCTGCTACTGGCAGCTGCTCATATAACAGTGTTATTGACACACTCATTCAAAAGTTGTTTTTCATCCCAGTTAACACTCATGTTTGCAGGTTGAATTTCTTACCATCGAAAATAAGGGGTGCTCTTGAAAAGATGCTAAATACATTCTGACTTGTTGTCAGTTGGCAATGATTTCACCGTGGGCTCAATTTACCTTCACTCAGCCTTAACAAGCTTAAGCCTAACTTCATTTGTGTAATTATTGGATAAGCACTCGTTTAGTTTGCAGCTAATGCTCACCGACGGCAGAGTACACAACTAAGTTACCCAGGCTATATTAGAATGGCATGAGGTGAATAGAGAAACATTTACAAACTATTTCCCAAAGCGCAGTGGGTAGAAGTGATAATACACTGTAGCCCACCTGTTATGTGGTCAGTTATGAGTAGGTCATAAATAGCTCTTATGTTTTCTAAAAGGCAGAGAGACCCAGCAATCCTCATGCAGACAGACATCCAGCATACTTCACATACACACACAGGAACACAGCATGCCGTATCATACATGTTCATAGTACCATAAGAACTTAAATCTGACCCTGGGTAAACAAAGAGGGCATATGTAATCTCACCCACAACCCACCTGTCCCCAGCTACAACTGTTAGCTAAGTACAAAAAAACCTTCAAGGCTGTGAGAGTGTAAAGGGTCCCCACTAAAAATGTGCCACCTGTCACCACACTTTTTCCCAATGTTGTTCTGTGTCCTCCCCAGGGCTGCTTTTACCTGCCACTAGGCCCTGGGGCTGAGAGGTTTTGTAGGCCCCCCCGGGCGGCGGTCTTACAATACAGATGCGTTAAAGCCATGTTAGTCTACACCACAATATCTCTATTGATGAAATACAAAATCACTTAAGGTAACATGTACTTAAACCCCCTCCTGGTCTAGTGACTTTTAATAACCAAACACACATGGTTGGTTACTGTGTTTTTCCAAGTTATTGAAGAGACAGCGGTGGGGACCCAGGACCTTCTAGGAGGGTCCGGGGGCATGCCCCCCCGGAAGAAAAATGTTAACCTTTTAAAGTAAAATGCATCAATCTGGTTCACTTTGAGAAGAAAACTAAGGCTAAATCAACTGTGTCCTATGTGAGATATTTTCTGAAATCATTTGGAGACACAGAAATACCAAAAAGCAGAAACAAAAATATACAGGTTTAAAAAATCCAGTCAGTCAGCATTCCAATTTTTTTTTTATAATCCCTTATCCCAAAGCTACTTCTCTCTTTGAACTATTCGTTTTGTTTTTAATGGCTCATCTCAATATAGGCCCTTGATCTGCGTTGCCCCGAACATTGTTATTTAAACAAAAATAACAAAAATGTACTGGTGAATGATAGGCCCCTTGATCTTCGTAGGCCAAAAATAATGTGATTTTTTTTCATTTTTCTTTACTGGTTCATGATGGGCCCCTGATCTCTCTACGCCCCCCTAAGATCAGGGGCCTATCATGAGCCAGTCAATAATTTATTTAAATGACAATGTGCGGGGCCTTCTTAGATCAGGGGCCTATATTGAGACAGTAAAAAAAAAAAAATTTTTTTTTTTTTTTTTTTTTTTTTTTTTAGAGGCCCCTGATCCTTGTAGGCCCTGGGGCTTCAGCCCAGGTAAGCCCGTGCATTAAGGCGGCCCTGGTCCTCCCTGATAGAAAACAGGGTTTTGTCCAAAATGTTTCAACCTGCCTGAGCTCCAAAAGACAGTCATTCATTCATCCAAAGCAAGCCAACAACATACATTTACAAAATTATTATACAGCCTGTTTAAAATAAAGTAACAGTGTAGGGTGTCAACTATGGATTATATTCATTATGACTATGGCTGCCGATTGTTTTTCTTCAATGAATCAATACATTTGGCTGTTAATTGTAAGATACAGTAATTGCTTGTTTTATCTAACCATGTGTTTCTAAACCCAAAGATATCAATTAAAATGTCACATTATGATTATGTTGTTGACTGAACTTGTTAACAGATCTTGAAAATTCCTTTAATGAACCACCATCCACTCAATTCATGTGTGAGCCTAGACTGTACCTGAGGCATCCCGAGGTGTTCTTGAAGACGGTGGTCCACTCTGCGTCGCGGGGCTTGGAGTCTTCGTTGGGCTCGTGCTCCCAGCCAGAGTGAGGGATGATCACCTCGTTGGTCAAGGTCTGCAGGCCGTGGTTTATGATCACCATCTTCAGGGGCTCATAGGACGACAGGTTCCACAGGGTTCCTGAAGGGACATTAAAAGACACATTCAAAATACATATTTAAAAGAGGACAGTGATAAGGGGGAACGAAAATAGGTGATATGGAAAAGAGGATTATGGGAGAAAAAAAAATATGGGGGATAACAGAACAAAAGGGTGAAAAAGAAGGGCATGTGGTTAGGAAGTAAGATGTACTATGAAAGAAAGTGAATGTGATGTTATATAATAAAGACAGCTGTGTAGCAGTCAAACACACTGGAGTGAGGACTTTAAGAATGCAATAAAAATCAACTTTAGGTTTGCAGCAATACCACTTTAGAAAAGATATAATAAAATAGAATTGGTTTTATATTAGCTGGTAATGATATCAACCATAATGCATTGCATAAAGGAATCACAGCTATAATGTATTCTTCTCTTGGCTGACTATGATAAAGTCATAATCTTCAATATTAAGTATTTAGATGAATACATGTGATATTTTTATAATATTCCAATGATTTTAATATAGGCACAGTGAGCGTATTTCTTATCAACGAGTGCACTGTCATTAATGGAATAATATACCATTATATATATATATATATATATATATATATATATATATATATATATATATATATATATATATATATATATATAATGAACTACTTTGGCAAACAGCTCTGACATGCTGTGTATCCAATACCTGCTCTTTTTTCCAGTCAAAAGCAAAAGAGAGAGATTTTCTTTATTCTATTTTTCAGCCGCACGTCTCTGTGAAAGGCAGCCTATTCTGTACTTTTGCACAAAAAAAACCTATAGGTGAAATAAATTGAGCTGGGTATGAGCATCATGAGGCTTCACAAAGGAGAGACGGGCAGGCAGAGATAGCAGACAGGAGAACAAAAGAGAAAAGAAAAGAAAATGCTGTGTTGAAGCATCAGATGGATTTTCACTTGGAAGCTTTAGAGCCAGGCAAACTATGGTTTGAGCAGAACAAATCCCTTTCACTAAAAAGAAAAAGACTATAAAAAGTCCATGTTTGACACGGTCTGCTGTTTTTAACCCTCCCCAGAAGGTCTATCTCTGTCCCTCCTCATTTATCGCCTTCTTTCTCTTCGCCTTTTAAATTCAGGCATTTAGCAGCAGGCATTCTGATCTGGAGCAAGTCATTTACTGGCCTACAGTTGAGGCTTACAGAGTCTGACACTATTAAACGCAAGCCAAATCAGCTTACATCAGTTCCTGTTAGCTTTGTAGCCTTGGATGGATAGGCAACTCTCAAAATGTGATTATGCAGCAAGTTCTGGAGTAATATAACAAGCTTTTTTTGTGTGTGTGATTTATGAACATTTATTCCTTTACCTTTGAACATTGTAAGTTCTACTAAATCTGAAAATATCAAAGACTGTGTGTTTTAGTTTTGATTTGAGATATATGATTTAAAAAAAAAGGAGTTCTATTTTTGGTGCAAATTGTGGTAACTTGGCACAAAAGGATTTAAAGTGCTTGACTCTATTAAATGCTTGCTGTGTTGGTGAGCGCCAGGTCAAACTACAGTAACCCAACCACATGTATAAATGCACAGACACCCACGGTCTGTGAACCATTAGCAGAACGGTAAAACTGTCATCCTAAGTCGCCTTGTTCTTTTCAAATGCTTTTGGTACATTTTCCAGCTGGTCACTATTCCTTCTGTTAAATCATGCACTCCTTGGCAGACAGGCCCCGTGCTAAGAATAAACCCAGGCCTTCTGTTGTGGTTGTGTGCCTGGTGGAAAGTGGTTTCCAATTTGCCAAAGCATTGGGGGGGGGAAAAAAGATCAAGGCCCTTTAGACTAACCTATGTTGTTGTAATATTTTTGCATTAGGCCTTATGACCTTAACAGTAACTGCATTATCTTACCAAGTGGAAAGTGAATCTCCATTCCCTCAATGGCTGCAGTTGGTGACTAGACTAGGCTTTCATGTGCGTCACACACTATCTACCAGGCTACCAGTATCTTGCTGGGAAGCTATCAGATGTGTATGCTGAGGTGTGGCTCCGCTCAGGGACACTTTCTCACACACATATCACAACGTGTGATGCAAGATAATGAACACACACTCAAAGCCTCAAGCCAATTTTTGTATAATCATATTAAAAGATCATTTTTTGTGGGACTTTTTCAATACAGTGAGATATTTAAAAACCTTGGACAATGTGAATTATCTGCCGTAACTTTACTAACTATTTTATTCCTTATACATCCCTACAGAACCGTGTATGATCACCAATAACATCACATCCTACCTTAGCAGAAAAAGAGATTAAACACTGCCTGACAGACAAATAGCAGGGTGCGATGTCCCCTAAGCCCTAAAACCTAATATCAAGATATGCCTGCATTGTTGATTGTAGACTTGTTTATCTTGGGTATTATATTGTGAATTTCATACCTCTACAGATTCAAAATGGATTTTCATTTTGGAAAGCATTTTCACGGTACGTTACCCTTGAGCAAAAAACAAGCGGAGATGTTATTTGTAGATATATGGATCCTCTTTCATCAGCATTATTGAAGCTCTGACTGAAGAAATGACACCACTATTATTTATGTTTGGTTACCGCCTGTATTGTATGTTGTAATCTACCCACATCTACCTATGTTTCCACCTAGGTGTGTGTCTTTGTGTGTGTATAGGAGTTGAGTCGGTGTTGGACAGTAATATATTATGGTTCAGGCAATAGCTTATTCTACATTCAAGTGTCGTTGATTTCCAGGCCTCCGTTTACTGCACATTTAAGAGCTTTTGGTTAGAAAATAATAAAGTAGACCCTGTAAGTATTACTCCAGACATTTCCACCTACTGAATGGAAATGTGTCCCTAATGCATACAGTATATTCAGTCTCTTTTTACAGCGTCAATTGTGTGCTTTATTTCAACAACATGCATAGGAGCGTATGGGAGGAAGTATCAGCAGCCAGGGGATGAGGCACATTAACAACCAGAGTGCTATTGTGGTGTGTGTGTGTGTGTGTGTGTGTGTGTGTGTGTGTGTGTGTGTGTGTGTGTGTGTGTGTGTGTGTGTGTGTGTGTGTGTGTGTGTGTAGTGTGCTACGTTGAAAGCTTCGCCAACATTCATGCCAGGCTGACAGCTTGGACACCTCCACTGTTGTGTCGTTATCATCGGGTCTACTTGTGACAAGCAACATTCAACATGCAGTCGCCCCTGACTACAGTGTCTTTGTCATGGGAAAGGTTTTAGTGTGCTTAGGAAAATTGACATACGGGCGCTAGTTCAATGTGCCGCAAAGTTTCCGCTGAGCTGAGCAGGAGAAACGAGCAGGACATTAATAGTCCATATAAATCCGTCTCATTCATTTGTATGACATGAAGTTTAACATTCAAGTCTGATGTTAAAGCCTTTTCTGTATGCGTTGCTATGAGATTAGTAATGCCTCTTAATTCATCTTGTTGAACTGTGCACGTTGAGTGTTAAATAAAACAGGTTCAACGGCCCGTATCCAACATGGATTTAAAGGTGGAGTAAGCAATTCTGTACAATGCTTGATGTCGAAAAATCTCTTTTTGTCAAAAACAGTGAATATCTCCTAACAATTTGCTACCTGTCCGTGCTGTGTATGTGCAGTGAGAAAAAATAGTGTTAATACATAGCCTTGGATCTGTTAACAGGCATGTTGCTAGCTACGGTGGGCCCCTTTTGCTTACATATACCTCTGTTTACATATCAGTTTACAGAGCCTAGGCTGTGTATTAACACCATATTTTTTTAAGCGCACACCCAGTACGGACAGGTAGCAGATTGTGAGGAGATATTCACTGGTTTTGACAAGAACAACAATAATTCTCCAGGAGTGCTGACTCAATGCTGTGCATGTTGAGAGTTCTATAAGAGAGGTATAATAATACATTGGCCAGCACATAAGCAAAAAAAAAGCAACTTATAAACAAGTCATCACCCCCCTGTATTTCAGCTGAAACACTTTTCAGGTGGTAGCAGCCAGCTCTACACTGATCATACGTACATGCCAGAGTGGAGGAAACAGACATTTCTTTGCCCAGGCAGTGATCCATCAAGTAGGACAGGCATATACAGCCCGCAGACACAATGTGATTTAAGATGACAGAGTGCCATGAAGGCAACCATCTCTATCTGCCGTCCTGCCACTGTATCACACCACTGACTCTATATCAGCTTTAGTCTATTTGCTGCACTGAGGCAGATACCGTACAATTGTGATGTCAAAGGCATTTCACACACTTGGACTGGGGTTTGGATTTGTTAAGATGACATAGAGATCTGATTTTAAATACTGAAGAAAGTGTTGGAGCTGGGGTTAAAGTTAGATGTGTGGATCATGGCCACACCTACCTGACATAGCAGCTCTACTCACTGCTGAGCCTTGTCTACTGAAACATAAAATTCTATTGTATTGTATGTACTGGATGGAGTGCTGCTGTCACCGGGGCTAAGCTAATGTTACTGCATTGCTGCCGATGGTGACTAAATACCTCCAGAAAATAAGCTGGCTATTTTTTAAACTACAATGTCCCATTTTCTATTTCCACATGTGTCAAACATATACAATCACAATTAGGTTTAGGGATTCTCTGTTAACTAGTGATGTAACTGTAGCTGATTCTATCCCTACATAAGTCACACACATATCAATATAGTTTTATGAAATGACTGAGTTGTTGTAAATTGCCTAAAGTTCAGTATGTGACTTGTTAAGTGGGACGCTAGTGTTTGTGTAAACATGCTCACTGACAGACTAGTGCACACTTTGTTTAAGACATGACATGGGCCATATAAACCTTGAGTGAAGTTAAACAAAGTTAAATGAAACTATAGCGTCATTAAGTCAGTTGGCTGTGAAAAGAGCTAGAGTAGTATTCTTAGCGTTTAATTAAATAAAACTGATCAAGCAGAAAAAAAACTCATCAACCCAAAGAAACACAACTCTTCTTCACATAATGACTCTGTCCAGGGCTGCCTTTAATTCATTTGTGTGCACTTTATAGCTGGAAGAAGAAAAAATATATATATTATATATATTTCGCTCAGATTTCCGGAAGTGTTTTTTTTTTTTAACGTCCATCTTCACGGTGGCTTCGGTGATCAGATATTTTTACATCTTAATCCTGGAGTTTAATACCCAGCGAGAAGCGGGAGTCACAAGTTCAAATACTGTATTAATATGCCGAGTTTATTTCTCACTTTCAAAAGCAAATCACTAAAAAAATCCTTTTATCATTTGAAAAAATATAGCCAGAATACATTTTTCAAGTGCTGCCACTGGAGTATAAATGTATCTCTGATATGCTTATTAACAGATATAAACCAAGTAGGGCTTGAGTATGCACATCCATGAACCTAGGTTAGCACAGCCCAGAGACCAAACTGAACACAGTGAAGCAGCATTGAGCTGTTATGCTGCATGCATATAAAAAACAGAAGATCTTAGATGGGACCCAAATGAAGCAATTTTTTAATGCCGGTTTTAAAAGAAAAAATATGATTGAGCTCTGCAACTTGAACTTTTATTCCTACTGCACTCTAGTTCTAGAAGTAGACCTACTCCTTCTGCTTTTTATTCTAGTTTATCTACTTTGTATATTTTTATGTTAGTCTATTTTTAATGACCATTTAACATGCTTTCTTTTAACCATATTTTATACACGGATGTTCTTTCTATTGCGATGATGAACTGTGTTCAAAAGTGTGCTATATAAATACTGTTACTCTGGCTATTCCCAGCAGGGCCATAACATTAAATTCCAAGACTTCCCCATGACCTCCCATAACTAAGTCAAACTGCTTTCAAGATGCAAAAAAAAAACGCTATTCCTTTCTCTGGTTTATTAATGTTGTTTATCTGCAGAGAAGACTTCTCAAGGGGTAAACACTGGTGAAGTTGAAACCATCTAGAAAGCAGCATGCAATGAATTGAATCTGCGAAAACAAGTTGTAAAAACGTATTTCTTTAAAAGGATTTTTGAAGAAGTATGGCTGCAATTCTCTTCACTGGGAACATGATGGTGAAATGCATTGTGATCTGATACATATGCAGCAGCAACCTTTCACTGTGTTTGGGTTTTCCCCCGTAAACCTCTGATTTCCTTTTGTTTCCTTTGCCTCCAATCCAATCCAGCCTCTGAGCAAGTTAAACATTTACATTATCATCCACCCCTTCAATCATCTTTTGCATACACAAACAGTCACTTTAAGGATTTGTCAGTTTGTTCTCAGAGCTCCACATAACCCAACCATGCTTATTTCAAAACAGAGTGTGTATTTGTCAAGCAAATGACAAGATGCAGCAGCAAAGGAGACGCGTTGTGAGCTGAGTATAAACTATCCCTGTGTTCCAAATCGCATACTCTTTGTTTTTTTTTCTATTCTACTACAGCTGACCATAAAGTATTATGGTACATAAACCATTATGTAGCTTGCATGCAGAGCTAGGCACACCACTGGGACATACCGGTACTATACTTCTACTGATTTGTTTGATCATAGCATTGCCTGTTGAATTTTCCTCTTGCTTATAATATATCCGTCGCATCGCTGGTTGTTTTCACTCGTAGGCTCGGTCGATGCATACTGATTTCCACACTTAATTATGGATTTCTTTTTTCAGCATGATGCATTTGATCCAATGTATCGGGACATCCTAAAACAGTTTCTACCATACTCAATAGCAGGGAAGTATGGGTATTGGAAAGCACATACGCAGCACTAATGTTACCCTCGTTTTCTTATATTTTCTTTCTCTATCCTTTTCCTTTCCTGTTCCTTTGTGGTCACTTCCCCTTCTCTCTGTAATAGCTGGATGGGAGGGCTGGAGGGGACTGGGACCAGGCACTGGGAACGGGCCCTGAAGCTGAGGCTACGGCTAATTACATTTTCCAGGCAGCACTGGCAGGCATGTTGCTCTTCTAGCAGGACTATTAACTTAGTTCTGCCCATTACCATTCTCCTCCTCCCTCTCCTCCCTCTCCCCCCTCCTTTCTTTCTCCTCCTCTACCCCTTAAGCCATCCATCACACTCACAGTGGTAAGGAAGGAGGGAGACACCGTTTAGAGAAAGAAAAGGTAGAGGACATGAGAGATACACGAGAGGAGGAGCGTGTGTGTGTGTGTGTGTGTGTGTGTGTGTGTGTGTGTGTGTGTGTGTTTGGTTTACTCAGAAAGCAGTTAATGAAATGAGGTAGGAAGGGCAAGGTGAAAGAAAGCACCACACATGTGAACACATACATATTGCCAATGATGAACTCAGCAGGTTGTCTCACGGATCATGGTGGGGCACCTCAGCTATGCCGCCTCTCAGAAATGACTACACACACTATATAGTGGCACTATATTCTCAAACATCATAAGAACCATGTCCATGTGTCCTATATCACAGCATGCCAAGGAACACACACACACACACACACACACCCACACACACACACACCCACACACACACACACACACACACACACACACACACACACACACACACACACACACACACACACACACACACACACACACACACACACACACACACACACACACACACACACACACACACACACACACACACACACCAAGTTATCCATGGTAACACTTTGATTGACATGTTTTTCTAATGCAGCGTTGCATGGCATTTGTTAGATAAAGTGACAGCAGTGAGATTATGACCCAGCTGGGAATCCTAATTCATTTGATTAGTATCCTCCAGATTCTAGTATTTATCTTCTAGATTAGATTATCATGATTAGTTTAGGGTACAGTACAGCGGTTGAGTGTCCTTCACTGTCCACCACTGCAAACAACTGAGCGGTGATTTTAGAGTAAATACTTGTCCACTGCCCCTGTTTCGGCTTGTTGTCAGTCGAATGAAATATATCAACGACTGTGTGTTTTTTATTTGGTTGAATTGGTTTATTTCTGTCTAGTTTGATTTCAAATGTAAAATGTCTTTTTACTTCTGCCTGAGACTTGCTTATGGGCCTTTTGTCGTAAAGCAGACATTTGACTCGTCATAGCAGGAAACGCACAGTTGTTATTAATAACACTAATGCTGTCTATACCTCATCAAGTGTCTGAAATAAGCCATTCAAGCTAGTCTGAATGCAAAGTATCAGAGGCCAGGGGCTGTTGAAAGCAAGTTAAAAAGGTATGCAATTGTAAATTAACTTTTTACCCCTGCTTTAAAAATGTACATATAGGTATCAAGTATTATAATGGGACAAAAGCCAATTATTTTCCATCGTTATGCTCCTGGAGGACTTGAAGCAATAATAGCACAGACAGTACTAAGAGATTCAGTGTATAATGTTTCACCATCTGAGTGAAGCTGCACAATGCCTGCCTGTATTGTTACATTAACAACAATGGAGAAAAGAGACTATCTGTAATGCTAAAGTGGTTGCTCATAGGAACAAACCCACTTTGAATCGTCACCAGAGTATTACAGTTTCCCTCAGCTACACGGAGCATTTAGTCCACTTTCAGCTCACTGTTTTGTTTTTGTAACGCCCCAAAGCTTTACCAGCTGCAGCATGAAGCTATTTCAAGCCAAAGCTCTGATAAACTCACGGTACACTACCTGGCCTTCCCAAACGGACAGACAAAGTTAGCATCCAGCTGCTGGAGAGCCAGATATTTATCAAATGAATCAGTGAAGGCTGAGATGCAGTTAAAATGAGAATACTTTTTTTTTAATAACTTACATACTGATTTACTGACTCCAAATTATATTTGTTAAGAGGCAACTGTTAGCTGATGCTTATGCTAACACATTAGCCATAACAACTTAATTAGGTAATACATTTATCAAATATGACGCTTTGATTACAGCTTATTGTGCTGCCCTGTCTCAAAACAAATACATTTTGTTTTAGAGAATGTATTCTAACCCCACAGCTGACCATTCTCTGAGGCCTTCAGGGGTTCTAACTGAAATACACTTAGAAATACTTTCGACCACGTTATCCAGTAACTAGTGCTGTATGTATGTATTACGTTAAGCTCAGACACCATCTCTCTTGTAGCCTCAAGGCCTGCCAACCTGCCCAATACATCCAAACCACAGAGGTGTGCAGCAAGCACCTGACAACAGAACTCAGACAGTCTCCTGCAGGTAAAAAAGGAGGGGACAAATCCACTTCATAATCTACATTTCAATGGCGGGAAATTGCTGCAGGGCAAAAACAGCCCAAAGCCTACTGGGAGGGAAAATAGAATTACTCTGAATGCTACAGAGCTCTAAAAATATGAACCACCGGTCTGTCTGTCTGTCTGTCTGTCTGTCTAAGTGTGTTGGAAAATAAAGCCTCTTGTTTCCTTCCACGTCACACGTTTCCCCCTGCAGAAAAAAAGCAGAGCTATATGTGGTTTTACATGGAACAGCGCAAACTCTCAACAGCAAGCTCTTAAAACACATGGACTAAAAAAAAAGGGCCTATATTTAAGCACCATATTTAATTGTAGAAAAACACGGCCAATTCTAGCCACATGGGCTGTGGCTGTAAGCTGAGCTGGCATTGTGACTGACTGGCCTGTTTTCACTGGGGCCAGAGGCCTGGTGATGGAAACCTATAGAGAGAGAGAGAGAGAGAGAGAGAGAGAGAGAGAGAGAGAGAGAGAGAGAGAGAGTGAAAATAAGCGAGAGTGTAGATAATGAATGTAGGAGAGAGAGAAAAAAAATAGATTGAGCGAAGGAGGGAGGGTGGGTAATGAGTGGGAGAGGGAAAGAGGTGAAAAAAAGCCTCCCTCCATTCTGTCCTCCTTGTCTTGTGGTGCAGGGTTATTTTTAGCTACGATGGGGAGCAACACGCTGCTGTAAAGGCAATCATTTCTGCTGCGGCACAGTCATCGCTCACTACAACAGCTATGTCACTGAAAAGGGGGCCCACACACACACACACACACACACACACACCAACACACAGTTATGCATGTAAACACTAGTTAAGGACTGGTATCCCTGCTATCAATAAGCATAGAGTGAAGTCGTCAATAGGCTAGTATTGACTATCTCTCTATAGGGCCACATCCTCACTGATTTTTAACATGACAGCAGTCTTCCTTCTTTTAACTGTTAGATGATATAGAAAGAAACTCCTTTTATGTCTAAGGGGTACTTTACAAAAGCTTAACTATCTCACTTTCATGTTTTCATGAGGCGTGTGTAGCTACTGAAAACAAAAGCCCCTTCTCAGATGGCACAGCATGCATACAAACCAACTGGTGTCAGGTCAAACCCATCATTTTGGGGATTAGCTGAGCACACACACACACACACACACACACACACACACACACACACACACACACACACACACACACACACACACACACACACACACACACACACACACACACACACACACACACACACACACACACACACACACACACACACACACACACACACACACACACACACACACACACACACACACACACACACACACACACACACACACCACTGTATATTCCCCCAGTTGACATTTACCAGGTCAAGGAGAAGAAACCCAATTGTGATGTTTGAATCAATACCTCCTCGTAAAGAGATTACTATACAGTATATCTTCATATACAGTATAAAGCAGTACCAGCATCTCCAAGGAAATTTGGTCAAAATGTGTCTTCACTGGGATTTAAAGACTAATTACAGCTGTGTTATCTCCTCTCAGCAGTATATACTGTACATTAGCAGGTCACGCAATTCACGGCTAATTCAGCAAGCAGCCTACTTGATCTCTCAATATGGAATGCTACAAAACACACTTTTCAAATAATTTAAGTAGTCAAAGACGCAAATATATCACACCGTAAATACTGCTGCAAAAAGTAGTGGAAAACAAAAAACCTGGTTTATTAAGGTACCGTATTTCAACCAGGCATCAGTATGCAGAATATGGGATTATGGCAGCCAACTCAGTATATTCCTGGATGGTTGGACATAATGGGAAGTATGTAGCCAGTGAATGGACAGGACTGGCATACTTACTCCTATCATATCATCTTGAAAGGCTTCAAAGCAGCCCTTTTGTACTCACTGTACGAGAAAGAGAGTTGAGACTAATTAGGCAGACAGAAGGAGGAATCCTACAGTGAGTGGAGACGACAGCCAACGGGCTTGGCTGCAACACTGCAGGAGGTTTTTGCATAATATGAGAATACTTAACCTATGGCAGGGCAATTGTAAATTATGACTGACTACTGGGATGTAATTCAGACATATCCAGAGCACAGATTTTAAGTATGCAAAAGGTCATTGAAATGCTCCCATAGCAAGCTCTGAAGTACAATGGGGTCATGTGGTAAATCTAAATTACTTGTCAAAATATTAGCAGATATTTTTCTGAGAGTAATATACCTGATATCTCAAATCAAAGTGAGGTCACATACATGAATATTGAAATGACATGACACCGAATTTGCTGACAATAGCTTGCTTGGATTGTTCTCTGTGTGTGTGAAAGTGTAAATAAACATGGCTAGAGAGAGGGGTATGAGGAGAAACAAAGGTCCACGCCTGGAATAAAACTGTGGAAATTGCATTTTTTTTTGTGGAATGTGTCTTAACCAGTAGAACTGTTTTGACCTGAGGTTACAAAATCGATCTCACACAAGTCTACACAATGTGGTTGCCTGATGACTAAGTACATACAATAATGAGTCGTATTGATGTACAGCTATTTGTCTTGTGTCTTTTCCGTACAGATAGTCCTGAACATTACCACATTATCTGTCTATCGCTTATCGTGTTCAGTGTTGAAATGATAATCCTTACCGGTGATGAGCTCTCGGACCTCCATGTCGTTGGTCTTCCTCAGCAGGCGGACGAGAGCCGGGATGCCGTCACAGTTCTTGATGGCCACCTTGTTGTCGTTGTCCTTGCCGTAGGAGATGTTGCGCAGGGCTCCACAGGCCTTGCGGTGGACCTCAGATTTGGGGTGGTCCAAAAGCCCCACCAGAACAGGGATCCCCTTCAGCTGACGCACGTCCTTCTTGATCTTGTCGTTTTCGTAGCAGAGGTGCTGCAGGTAGGCGGCTGCGTTGGACTTGACGGGGTCTATGGGGTGACCCAACATGGCGATGACCTCGGGCAGGTCCGGGTCACGCCAGCGCGGGTCCTTGCGCATGCTGTCGATGGACGGAGACCGCCGGCCGGCCAAGCGGTCCAGACTGGCCATGCTGCCCCTCTCCGGCAGGGCGAGCGGAGCCGAATACATGCCGTGGATGTAAGGGTGGCGCTCGTCAATCAGCTCCGCCTCGATGGCTTCGTCTGGGTAACCCCTGGAAGACAAAATAAGACAAGATGGTGAGATGGATGAGGTAAATTGAGGATGACTCAAGACAGATCTATCATAGAGAAGGATTATACAGCCCTGGGCAGGGAAGATGAGCCAACCGAGGTGAGAGCAACTGACTAATGAGGGGAAAAGGGAAGACAGAGGACAGGGTGAGTGAGAGGTGAAAAGGATGGAGGTGATGGAGGTGCAGAACAGAGACTGTAGGGCAGATATGGCTTTGGATCGGTCATTAACAAGTCTGTCAGATGGACTGTGACGAATCCCAGAAATAAGAGTGATACAGTAAGCAACATTATTCTTATTTATTATAATTGATTGTGGGGTGGTAGCAACAAATAAGTACGTCAACAATCAAAGTCTTTGAGAGAATGATTGAGAGACAGAAAAAGTTTGCACAAAGAAAAAGGTCCAGGCAGTCCACAAAGAGACAAAGGCAAAGCCAAAGAAAAAGAGCTTTGAAGGGAAGTCTTGTGAAGTTGTCCTAGTGGGGGTGAGGGGGCATGTACAGTAGAGAAGGGGATTTGAAGTCTTTTCCCCCAAGGAACAGAGAAAAGAGCTGTGCTACCCCCAGGGAGGACTAGGAGCCCCTGACACTAGCATCCAGTTGCTAAAATGTTAATGACCATCTCTCTGGGACTTCTGGGACGGCTAGCATTAGCCTAATTAGCATCACTACTGTTACAGATGGGGACTTAAACAGCAATGAGCTCTACTTATTTCCGGTGATGGAACTAAGTGTTGTCCTCTGGGGAAGAAGATGGTACTTGCTTTCTGAGGGTTGGTAGGGGGGTTCCCTTGAATGTATCCATATTCCAAGCCTATCAAAGTCTCTTGATGTACACTCTGTTCTCCAGGGCTCTTTACTCCATAGGCAGATTCGTAAATTGTCTATCACAACATGGGGGAGAATTTAGGCGCTGAATTCCAATGACAGATCATTTATTGTTGCAGTGCAGGCTACTTATTTTACTTGAGGCTCTTCAATCATAGGAAATACTTTTCTGTTGTAGAGCCAACTCCTAGGCTGGAGTCAGGGTAGTCACACTTTACACTGAAAGTATAAGTTGCAAAGAATATTTTTTGGAACTTGCTCCACAATACTTCTTCATTTTGAACACCAACCACTGAGTTGTAAAAGAGGATGGGAGAATGTTTGGTAGGAAAAGTTATGACATGGTGAGGGGAATGTAATTAGGGTTGTGTACTTATGAACGGCCTTTATCAGCCCCCCACACACCCCACAGTGTGAGACTTGTTTTTCCTCGTTACATAATCCAGCTGGCCTGCTCTCATCATCTTTGATGTATGGTGGGTTGGTGGTGCAATAAAATGGTGGCCAACACCGGCGGTTGGCAGGGAATTCGGAGCTCTAATTTTAATGAGTTTTATGTTAATTATCTGTTTTAACAGTTCTTCCCAGGCGTGCATAGGGGGTGGATTGTGCATGCCATCTCGCCTCGCCTCTTGTGTATTCCTCTGTTGATCTCTGATTATTTATTTTTTTAGACAAGCCTCGCAGTAACATATTGGATTTTATGACACGACTTGGTGCATTATACTGCCAGGGAAATCGATACAAGATGAACTGGGAGAAAAACTCCTGCCTGAGCAACGTAACGAGATCCTAAATCCCCTTTTTAGCTGGACGGAAAGAAGATTAATAGAGATGGAGCGAGGCATCAACCGCAGCAGAGTACGACCCTGCGCTCAATTGCTGCCAACAACTCAAACCAAGTTCAAAGAGCCGCCGTGCCGAGTGGCTGTGGAAAACTTTTTACAGGACAAGCTTGGGATGTCATGGACACATGTCAAGAACAGCTGTGATTTTGAAGTCACATATTATGCTTGTTTTTAAGTTCAAACTTGTAATTTGGGTTTCTAATAGAAACGGTTTACATGTTGTAGAGTCAAAAACAAAGTATATTCATCATGGTGTCATGGTTAAACTCCCCTTCAGCCTCTGTCTGAAACTCTCCGTCTTAGATCCTGTCTCGTTTTCCAAAAGGCAAAGTCGTTTCTGATTGGCCCTGAATCTTACTGCTGGTTGAATCCAACTGCCTGGATATATTTATGAGTATCTGGGGGTGTGCTTATCACAGGTGGAGGTATTGCTAAGAAAGGCTAGTAATGACGGGGCGTGGCTTCTCCACTTATGATGTCATAAGGGTTTTTGACCGCATACAGTTGGAGGTGGAGAAAAGAGAGATGGTTGTTTTTTTCTCATACTTTGGGAGTCTCAAGTCACACCGGGGACTTTGTTGAAAAAAAACACGCGTCCTTCTAGACACCAACGAAAAAAAACACTTCATCTCAGCTAACCTCAACTACAATACATTTAGTGAATCATCACTGTTCACGCATTCTTTAAATGTAGTTTCTTGTCCAGCTAGTGGAACTTTAAGACCCACAAATCACTATAGTCAGGGTTTAACCACAGTACGGGAGGAGGGACCAATCAAGAGTTTGATTACAGCACATCATTTGGAGAAAGACTTGAGCTCTGCGGTTTGGAGAAAAGCACTGAGCTGCATAAGAGTCTGCATGGAGAAAAAAAGAAGGCAAATGTGCAAGTATTGCGTGAACGTGCTGGTGGCTACACAAGGCTTCCTTTGCGTACACACCGGGATCCAAACACACACTCCCACACTCGGAGGCCATCATTCAGCTTTTGATATGCTGTGAGATATTGGACATGACAAGGCTACGAGAGACGGGAATATCTCCCTAAAGAAAGGGCAGTTCACAATCTCAGCATCATGGCCGTCGCATAGACCTGCATACATAACCACCACCATCTCTCTCATGCACGGTATCCCTAGCTCTCTCTCCCTATCTCTCTCTCGCTCTCATTATCTGTCACAAAATATTTCTTGCACACACACACACACACACACACACACACACAAACACACACACACACACGCACACACGCACACTTCAACACACAGATGAGATGTACAGTTGGTCAGATCGAGGCTCATTTAGATCCGGGGCCGATGCGGTTGAGGTTCGTCGTGGAGGCTGAGTGATGGGAATGTCAGGATTTGCATTTAAATTGGCGCTATTGTGTGTACAGAGAGGGGTATATTCATAGGATGTGAAAGGGGCTCTCCGCCACAAGACTCAACGCACCGAGCATGATCACAGCAGATCACTCTCCTCATGTTAATGGGGCTGCTAAATGTACAGGCTATTGCTGTGTATCTGAGTGCTTGTCCACTCACACGTGTGTGCGTGTGTGTGTGTGTGTGTGTGTGTGTGTGTGTGTGTGTGTGTGTGTGTGTGTGTGTGTGTGTGTGTGTGTGTGTGTGTGATTTGTAGTAGGACAAATAATATAGAAAACGGATGCAGTATATATGAGATGCAAGCACGTCCCCGAAGCTTAAGTACCCATTTATTCATTGCGTACTCGCTTTTCCTGCTTCCCTTTATCTTCTGTCCATTACTTTCATCATCCTTCAATCACATACCGTGTCTGACCCTGTTCTTCGGCAGGCCCAAAAAAGGAGCTGAACTGAAAGGGATTAGTCCAGCTCGCAAGAATATGTTTTCATCTCATGTGCACACAACACACCACATCTCCGCCGTGTTTATGAGCTGTTCACTGGCTGTCCCTGCCGAGCGGATTGCACATTTTGAATTATTAGCAATAATTGTTTTACGACGCACAAGAGTCTTCGTGGGACAGAGAAGAAAGAAGAGGGGGAAAAAAAACTGCCAAGCCGGAGTGTTTATGTCTTGCCAAGTTCTAATTTCTCACCGACACCACTGCTTGTTTTCGTTTACTTAAGGGCGGGTTACATCATTTAGGAGTTTCTTCTATAATTTAATAGATGCTTCTGAGAAACCGCAAACACGACAGAGGGGATGTAGAATATCAAACTGAATATTTAACTCTCAGAGATGCTTCGTGGCATGTAGAGAGGGGAGGGGGCAGGCTTACTAATGACTTATCCCTTCCTCGGTCATTCATCACCAGACACCACTGGAATAAAATGAGACACCCCCTCTTAATAAAGGGATGAGTATATGTGTTTAAAGCTTTGAAGAAAAGTGCATGTACATAGAGTATATATGTGTGTGTGTGTGTGTGTGTGTGTGTGTGTGTGTGTGTGTGTGTGTGTGTGTGTGTGTGTGTGTGTGTGTGTGTGTCTGTGGTGACCCTGGCCTGGATGAAGGTGGGCAGGTGCAGTGGAGCGGGTCGCCCAAGGAGAGATAAGCCATTAGAGATACGGCTTAAAGACGCCCCTGTAGTCTGGCAGAGTTCAAAAGGAGCTATTAATCACGCTGGCATGAGGACACACACACACACACTGTATATAAAGGATGGGTCGGGAAAGAAGGAAGAGTGAATAAGATGCACTCACATATAGACAGTGGGGGGTAAATGAGGGTGAGGAGAAAGACATGCTCATTAACTGCAAAATCTGAGCAGTGATTAAGGGGAAAGAGGTGCCCTTCCCTCCCTCATTGGCTACAGTCCTGCTGTCTCTGAGAAAAGCACTAATGTACTGTTCATGTTAAAAAATATATTACATAACCACAAAGTTTAAAAATAACCTTTTTTGATGAAACATCGTTTTAAAGGAAAGTTTCAAAGTGATATTATACATAAGACAAATCTGAGCAGTGACAAAACTTTGTAAAAGAAATGGTCAAGGCATGTCGATAAGGCAATTTCTGATTTAAACAGAAAAAGCGGAGGGGTATACAAGTTGTAAATGTGTATTCCATTACAACTTAATGAATTACTCAAAACAATAACTCTACCTTGAGTCAAAATAAAATTAAAAAAATCCATTATTATATCAATATAGTCTACTGGATTACTAAAAGGTGAGAGGAAACAATTCTAAAGAAGGAAATGAAAGAACCTACAAATGCAGATGCTTTCACATAGATGTACTGCATCATCAAATAACATCCACAATCCCTCAGTACTAGGATAGAAAGACTGCTGATCAGGTCAAGCTGACCTCTTTGGCAAACGGTCCAGAGAGGAAAAAATGGAAGGCACTTTGAAAACTGGCTTGGATCATAAAGACTGCTCGACTGGCAGGTGTTGGAATACAGCCAGTGACTGAAGTGACAATTCCATTTAGATCTATCACAAAGACATCAGTAAGTATCGGTATGTTCAGAAATTGTGACCAAAGAAGATATTCCCTCGTTTGGTGTTTTGGTGTAGAGCCCTGTGAACCACAATTCCAAAAAGTCGATGATCACATTCTTACATAGTTTATCAAACCATGCAGCTTAACCTGTGAGGAAGCCTCTGCATTCACCAAGTGTTTCCGCTTATTTATTCATCAACCACCTGTACATTACAGCTAGTGTAACGCTGAAGTATAGGACTAAGGCATGTTCACACATTCAAGGAACTCCAGCAAGAAAAAATGACACATTATCATTCGGAACGCGTGAAGGACTCCACGGCAGGGACAGAATGAGTGCTCGGTACTGATATGGAAAGCCGTTTTAGTGCTAAACATCTTCATTTTTGTCGGAGCATTATTGAGAATGATAAGCTGTAATTAAACTGCCTTAATTCCCAGATTCATTACAGCACTTTGGAGTTGCCGCAGCCTTCTTGGAAGAATACTAATGGCAGTGTGAGTGCACGGGGGAGGCCCGGGCACTCTGGGAGGGATGATTGTCACTGTTCCTGGGAGGGGGAGAGAAAAAACAGGTATAGAATACTGATGTTTTGGTGGTTTTGATGTCAGCTGAAGTGAGCGCAAGAGAGAAACGTGAAGTGAAGAAGAGAGGAGAAAAATATTTGGGATTTATTTTCTGCTGCAATTAGCCAGGCAGCAGTCAGTCAAGAGAGGCTTCAAATGGGTATGTTTGTGTTTGGGCATCCACGTTAGCAGCTGTGTGTGTGTGTGTGTGTGTGTGTGTGTGTGTGTGTGTGTGTGTGTGTGTGTGTGTGTGTGTGTGTGTGTGTGTGTGTGTGTGTGTGTGTGTGTGTGTGTGTGTGTGTGTGAATGGGTGTATTTGGCTGCTGGGGCTCTGTTGTGACACATGTAAGGCAGGCAACAAATTGCCTGTCACAGCAAGCGCCTCTCACTAGGCGGATGTGGGAGTGACTCATTTTCTGAAGATGTGGATTTTTATCGAGTGTGTGTGCGTGTGTGTGTGTGTGTGTGTGTGTGTGTGTGTGTGTGTGTGTGTGTGTGTGTGGTTGTGTGCAAGTGTGTGTGTATTAGTGTTTGTGTAAGTATGTGTGTGTTAGTGTTTGTATAAGTGTGTGTGAGAGCTAGAGAGATACTGTGTCTTTAAGTGTCAGAGCGCAGTAAAAAAAAATGTGTAAAGAGAGAATCTGATGTGGCATATGCTCTTTGGTGCTAGTTGCGAATGTGTTCAAGTGTGTGTGTGTGTGTGTGTGTGTGTGTATGCGTGTGCGTGTGTGTGTGTGCGTGTGTTTGTGCGTGCGTGTGTGCGTGCGTGTCTCTATGTGCATAAGCTTAATTTAAAAGGGTCTAAAAGGAACACGCATGTGCTGTCATGAACTCGGCCTCAGTGTCACCTTTGATCGTGAAAAAAAGCACACAGACAACACAGATACACAATCTTCCCCGGCTTGCTCTTTCCTGCCTCTTCCTATTCCATTAGATCTGGCTTCGGGGGCCACACTCCCTCCCCCCCCCTACCCTCTGATAGAAAGAAAACTTTAAAAATAACCATCTGCTTCAGCTCACTTCTCAAAAAGTAGTCTTTAAAAAAAAACACACTTTCTACCAGCGTCATCATCATGATTCAGTTTACTTGAGGGCGGACATATTATTCCAGGTCTCTGTTTCAATGAAGTGATGGGAAGCTATTAGGAGGCACACCAGTCCATTTTGGGGATTTTATTGTTGAAAGGCTAACAGGCTTTTTTCTCTCCTCAGCCTGCTGGAGCCAGGGGTTATGCTCCTCTCAACACAGGGCTGCACAGAAAAAAGAAAAAAAGGCTTGGAGATAAAACTGACAAAAGTCTGCTGTCTTCTCCCTCTCCCCTGCCATTCACTGTCACGTCATAAAAATCCTTCCAACCTCTTTACCTCGGACACATACGCTCGCTCGCTAGCCATTTGCAGGAAAATAGCAGCAATCAAATTCTTGTGTTTTTCCTCGCATACTTTTCCAAAGAAGTTGCTTAAGGAGAAGAAACATCTGTTCACTTCTGCATGGTGTAATGTAGTCTGTTCTATGGCAAGAACAAGACACGTACTGTATTCTACATTCTGTCTCATCTCTGACAGGCCTGATCTCCTCTCGTGTCACTGGCAAAGTCTGTGCTCGTGCTCAATGTCCAACACAAAGAGAATAAAATGTATACTGCATGAAGTGTCACACCTTCTGCACATCACATAACCAGTATCTGATGCATGTAGGCTAAATCTGTCAGGTTTTAAACACGCGGTCAAAACATTCAGTTGTATATGTTGCTCTTCTCTCCTATAGATAAAATATTATTCTCGTTTTTTTACTGTTCAAAATTGTTCTTTAGGTTTCTACTAGAAACTGTTTTCATGGTGTGGTGTCCAAAAAAAAACTTACATTTCTCACAGTGCCAATGCTGAATCTCCTCTTTTCAGCCTCTGTCTAAAACGCTCAGTGTTTAGGGCCCGTCTCTTTAAGACACGCCTTCAAAAAAAGCCCAGTCTGCTCTGATTGGCCCTGAATCTAACTGCATGTTGGAATCTAACTGCCAATTAGATTCAGGGGTATCTGCAGGTATGTTTATCACAGGTGGAGGTAGTGCAAAGCAAAGTTGGTAATGGGGGGGGGGGGGGGGGGGGGGTGGCTTCTCCCCTGATGACATCATAGGGGGAAAGAAATCAGTATTTTTTTTTCAGAAAGGTGGAAGTGGGGAAAAAGAGAGACCCATATTAATGTTAGAAACCCATGCATTAAAGGTGACATAAGTTTTTTGCATTTATCCTCACCTGACTCTGGGCCCATCCCGGAGAGGTTCCCGGTGTGTGCGTCCCCGGTTGGTCCCCGGCAGAGTGCGTCTGTTGGCAGTGGAGTAGTCTGGCTCCAGCTCGTACGGCTCCTCCTCTTCGGGGCCCAGGCTGCGGCGATCGTCCTCCAGGCCATACGGCTCGGCCTGGAAGCGCTCTGGCTGTGAGCGGTTCAGATCCACTGTGCTGCTGCCCATGGGCACCTGGGGCTGGGCTATGTGGCCATAGTCATCCTTACGAATGGGCAGAGTGTAGCTGTTCTCCGGCCGGTAGCTGTTGGTCATGTAGGGGTAGCGCGGCGGCCGGAAGTTGACGCCTCGCGACAGACTGCCGTAGTTGTCCGTCAGATCGGCGTAGCTGTCGGGCAGGCCGTAGTGCCGGATGTACTGGCTTTCGGGCGCCTCTCCGTACGAGTCGTTGTAGGAGTTATTGTAGGAGCGTGTCAGGGTGGAGGAGGCCTGAGGCGTGATGAAGCGGTCCCCTCCGTTCTTCATGTAGCGCCGGTCGATGGAGTCGGTGTAGCTGCCCAGTGGGGATGAGCCTTCAGGCATGGGCAGGCCATCAGGGCCCAGGGGCACCTGACGCACTGTCCGCGTGGTCACCGTCTTCACCATCTTAGTCACCTGCACAAGGGAACAGGCGACTGTCAGACAGTGTGGCAAAATGATACCTGTGTTTGGAGCCAGCTAAAAAGGGAACACCTCAGACTTAGGCTGCATATTCATTTTGATTAGAACACTGTGTTAGAAAACCACACAGTGAAAGAGGGCAGACAGATAAACAGGGAAGATACATGTTAACTTTGTTTATTGGTGACCAGACTCAAGCATGCATTTCAAACTTAATGCAGAGGAAATCTCAACTTGTGTTAAATCAATCAAACTCTGAAGTTAGTTTACACTTCAAATTTCAAACCATAACATGATGCTTAATAAAATGAAGGGCTCTTGAAGACTCAATCACATACAAGTGTATTGATGATTCAGTGGGAATATTTTTCTGAAAGTCAAACGAAAATGTTTATTCTAAGTTAAGGAAAAACATATAGTCTGGATAATAGGTGGATACTAATTTAATAATCCAGTAAGGGCTTTGTTTTCAAATGATCTTAGCCTGAATTTTAATAAGGAAAAGGTAAGTACACATGCTGTAATAATCAGCTATAAGACAAACAATATTGACCAAATAAGGATCCAAAATGTTGCATATACACAGTAAGCGTGTTGGTAGAGTCTCCTGGATTCTACTTTAACACAGCCATCTTGACGTGCTACAGCTCCACTGGACCTTGAATCCTGTCTGTCCCCTTGGGAGCAGGGTGGCGTGGCATCACTGTAGCTGGGGGACTGTGACGATCCCATCTTCTTGTTTCTACCTCTGACACTCACTTCCTCCTATAGCTAAATAATGCTACTTACTCTGCTGTCTATTGCCTCGTTTCCACCGAGTAGAGCGGGTCGGATCGGAGCGGTTCGGTCCGGGTAGTTTGGCTTTTCATTTGCCAAAAGTTGGGTAGGGTACGGTTTAAGCGCACCTAACCGCTCTGAGCCGCTCCCGATCTCAGTACTCCTCGGTAGGGGTACTGGCCGCCTGAAAGCGGTCCGAAAATTCATGAGAAGGCGGCGCTACACACTGCCGCCATTTGATTGGTCGGCAGAATCGTCACTTCCGCGCGACAGGGGGATTTAAAACAAACAAACACAGTACCTGCGATTCATTTCTGGACAACAGCGTAAGCTTATTTTCTTGTAAAAATGGCGCGCAGAATTTTGCCCTGGACAAACGCTGAGACGGAGACTTTCCTCTGTATCCTTGGGGAGGAAGAGGTACAGAGGGAGCTGGATGGAGCTGTGAGGAACGAAAGGGTCTTCCAGCTGGTGTCGGAAAAGATGGTGGCTGCTGGTCACCCGAAGACCACTGAGCAGTGTCGAACAAAATCGAAGAAGCTTCGGGCCGAGTACCGAAAGGTTAAAGACCACAACAATCGAAGTGGCGTCAGCAGGAAGACGTGGAGGTGGTACGACACGATGGACGCCATCTACGGTCACCGACCGGCAAGCCGAGGAAGAGAGGGGGGGATCGACACGGCCACCTCTCTGCTGGAGTCCTTGTTGGAGCCTAACGGTAAGATTTGCCAGGATTGTAGCTATTGTGAGCGTTTTGCTATACTGTTAAGTAACTTAAAATAATTGATAAATAAGCATATTAAGAGACTGGGATGTGCTGCGTTGGGTTGCTGGCCGGTTAGCTAGCCGGTTAGCTAGCAACCCTTTGTTTGGAAGCTAACGTTAAGTAGCACGCTTCTAGTTTTACTGGTCACCAATTCGGTGACTCAAATATTTCTTTAAAGTCAATGTTGGTCCGTAAACTATTGTTTAGTTGTCGTGACTAAAACGTAATATGTGTAACTTTCAGGCGAGGCCCGTTGCTCACAGGACCAGTCGACCCTGTTCGATTCCGAACCCATGGCGACTCCGGAGTGTACAACCCCAACACGATGCCCCCCCCCCCTTCACGGACATCAACGCCAGCACCAGTGGAGCCTGCTGCCCCAAGCAGTAGGAACACCACTCCACGGCCTTTTGTCTTTGGTAAGTCCTAAAAAATCACCTGACAACACAGCATTGTTGCTTCTAAATTACGTTCTTTCACTGCTGGATATGATGAAAGTAGAGCTACATTTAACCAGACCTTTTAAATTCTGCATTATGTGTACCTGCATATGAGTTATTGAGAAGTTGATTAAAAACAATGTGTCTAACATCTGATATTCCTCTCTATTTTGCATTACAGACAAAAGGAGAAGGGGCAATGAGGTTGCTGAGGCAATAAGGGAGCTCAAGGCATCCGATGAGAGGACGCTGGAGAGGTTAGAGGCGCGGCAGGACGAGCGCCACCAGGTAGATCGGGAGGATGCCCGGATTGCTAGACAGGAAGCGACGGAGGTGGCAAGGGTACAAATGGAGAACCTTGCCGCTTTCAACGCCGCCTTCCTCCAGACATTTAGTGCGATGGTACAGGTGATGGGTGGACGTCGTGACCCTGTGCCGTGATCCAGCCAAAGCTCACGCCAAATTTGTATTTTATAAATACAAGTTGTTTGTTTTTGTAAACTATTTAGTCTTTTGTAAAGACCACTTTGTTGCACATTGTTTTAAATTTGTTTTTGCTTGCTGTTATTTGCACTATTTACATTTGTTTTTGCTTGCTGTTATTTGAACTATTTACATTTGTATTGCTTGCCGTTATTTGAACTATTTACATTTGTTTTTGCTTGTTTTGCATTTTAAACTATTCACCAGTCTTTTGTAAAGACCACTTTGTTGCTTTGCACTTTGTTTTTACATTTTACCTGAAAAGTGTCTATGTAAATAAAGCACATTTTCTCTACTATAACAGGACTTTGTTTCTATACATTTCCCATACATATTTGATTGTCACAATGAAGTTCAGTTAAACTTTAACCCCATGGAGAAATTGTGATGGGCATATCATAGTTTTTTTTTCACAAGAGGGGTTTAAGTTTGTTTTCAATTGCCGTAGTGCCAACATTCATTGCACTTTATTTCATCAGCTGAATGGGGAGGTGTACTCACCCACTCTTTGAGAGATTAGACTTTGCATTTACTCTTTGTATGTATTGCAGCCCTGGAAATTCAGGAGTTGTTTGTAACATTTAATTTTTTATTGGGTAAGAAATCTTCATCTACAGGTTTTGCCAATGACTTTTTGAAATATTGATAAACTAAAGCTCATCTAGACACATGACAACAAATTAACATTTTTATTTAAAACAACTCGGATCATTTAAACTTAAAATGTGTGTATCATTGAAATGTTGCTCATGTTTTGCACCAGTGAGCTTGTTTCGTAAACATGCACATGCATTGCACATAATTATGCATGTTATTGATGCACACTGTTAGGATTTTTGCACCTTTGGTTTCAGTTGTGCCCACTGTTTAATCGAAAAAAATCTAAGCTGGTTCACCTGATTAATACCCAACTGAGAGGAAATGTAGTGGTATAACACTACCTACTTGTTACTCTTGTGATTAATAAGTAATAAGTTAATAAGTAGGTAGTCACCTTCAAATCTATTTTTCAAAGCATCTCACTCAATTGTGATATACATTGTGTTATACAGCAATCAACTCATCGCAAATTGTTACAAAATATGAAGAGGCAGAGTTAAAGCAGAAAGGTTTTATTTGTGTTCAAAACAATAGAGAAATAAAAGATACATGTGCAAAAACAACTTCAACCTACTTATGGCCACAGAAAATCAAATGTTCACATAGCGCATTAAAGCCTCTCGGACATCCCTGCCCTCCTCTTCTGCACCCTGTGCAAGTGGCGCCAGAGGCTCTGCTGCCACAGCTGCTTCTACCGGTATGTCCCATTCAGTCTGATAGTTCTCTGCATGACTTTCACAGAGATTGTGGAGGGCACAACAAGTCACCACCATTGCCTTTGTCAGTTCGACGCTGCTGTCATTCCTTTTCATAAGGCAACGCCACCTCCCCTTAAGTCTTCCAAAGGCATTCTCTACCACCACACGTGCCCTGCAGACTTTCTTGTTGTACAGCTGTTGTTCTGTAGTAAGCCGGCCATTGTCAGGGAATGGTTTGAGGAGCCAGTTCTGTAAAGGATAGGCAGAGTCTCCCAGAATGTAATGACCAGCATTCACCCCTGCAATGTTCCTGGTGCAGGCTGGAAAAAGTCTTCCATGCTCAACTAATTCCCAAAGTGTGGAGGATCTCAAAACGCGAGCGTCATGATAACTCCCAGCCATTCCTACAAACGCGCTCCAAAACAGTCCTTTCCCATCCACAACTCCTTGAAGGATGATGGAATGCCAGCCTTTTCGGTTGAAATAGTCACAGTGGTACTCCTGTGGGGCTATAATAGGTATGTGACACCCATCAATGGAACCGACACACTGTGGAAGGCCCCACCTCTGCTCAATGTAGGCTGCCATGTCTTTGAGTTTCTCCTGGTCAGGAAAACATATCTGGTCTGGAGCCAACACCTTGCAGGCAGCATCACAGAACTCTTGCACACATCGACAAACTGTTGTTTTGCTCACGCCGAAAAGATGACCTATGCTCCTGTATTCGTTGTTGGTGGCCAGCTTCCACAGTGCGATGGCAACTCTTTTTTTCAGGGAAACACACCGTCGATAGTTTGTGTCCTGCTTCTGTAGCGCTGGACGCATCATGTTGCAAAGGTGCAGGAATGTTCCTTCTGACATCCTGAAGTTCTGCACCCACTGTGTGTGTGTGAATCCTGGAACGATCACATCCCACCATTCGCTGGCTCTGCTGAAAGCCCAAACTGTTGGCCTGCAGCGTCGTCTGTGCAACAGCTGAATTATCTGAAAGACAAACATAAACAGAATTTAATACACAAATTGATTGATGGTGTTGCAAAGGTGGAATAAAACTATAAGTACATATAAAAAAGTGGGGAGAGCAATTCTGGAGAATGCATGTTGACAAATTCAAATTGAGGCAGTTGTGCTCTACTTTTCTATCCATGTTACTTTATAATAATAATAATAATAATTGATAGGTTTTATATAGCGCTTTTTTGTGGTCACTCAAAGACGCTTTACATTGCATAGAAATATATACATAAAGAAAAGAAAGAAACACGAAAACAAATTAAAATAGAGTCGGGTGTGGTATGGGTGGAGTCAGGGGTCGTATGCTATCTTGAAGAGGTGAGTTTTGAATGAGTTTATTGAGTCTGAGTTTCGGATGTTTGGGGGGAGGGGTAATTGTACTCCACAACAATTCAGTTGGCCATACTCTACTCTTAACTTCTTTATTCATCGGATTACGGAAGTTACTTCGACAAATACGATTTTTCTACACGAAAAATAGGCCTATGAAGAGTTTATAAAATATGGTATCACGTCTGTTTTAAGTGTAACGTTTGAAATGCGGGTTAGGCTTTTGTACAGACTTTAATGGCTGACCAACACGACGATATGTTTGCTAACAATAGCACGTTTGATGAAGTACATTGTTACATGCGACAATAACAGTAACTTTTTCTTACCAGTAAACGCCGTCGCCTTTGTCTGGCCCTTAAGCGGTCCATCTCGGCTGCATTCTGAAGGACCTTCTTCGAAATTCTCTTGTTTGTTTCGTCTTCCCTTTTCATTGCAGCCTTCAATCCTTCAGCAATCGAAGCCTGTGCTCTCATGTTGATGAACAGCCACATCGAAAGAAAAAACATCGCGAACTGCTGGACGTCCTCCATTGTAGCTCTTGTTTGTTCAAATGTGGCGCGATCTTAGCTTTCATTCATTTAAATAACAGGCTACACTGTGTCGCGTTGTTATGATGTCGCGGTGTTTACGTAGCTCCCATCCGGTTTAAACCCCGCCCTACCAGTAAGGGTAGGGTCTGCGGTGGAAACAACACCTCATCTCGCGTAGGCGGCCTGACCCGCTCTGAGCCGCTCCGATCCGACCCGCTCTACTCGGTGGAAACGAGGCATATGAGACTCAAGAAATATAGAGAGCAACCCCCCACCCCAACTCTCTCTCTCTCTCTCTCCCTGGGACTCTCCGCCCATACAGAAACTAATTTGCTGCCCAGCGCATTCTGCTGTGGCCAATAATTGGCTATTTTGTCCACAGCTATAAATTCATCTTCAAAATTAATGAGGTTGATGGAAATTAATCATCATCGTCAGGGGTGCAGGTCTGATGCAATGTCGTGCTGTGCCTGACAAGGTGTTGCAGAAAGAACGTCATTCCTACTTGACAAGTGTCGACCACTAGTCTTAATTTTTGTGAGAAAAAAATAAAACGTTCCACTCATTCCAGCAACCGATGGGTTTCATTTTCGACACCAGCCATCTTAATCTTAAAATGCTTTCTTTATTTTCCCATCAAGTCCATCATATAGATTTTAATCAGTAGCGAGCCAAGGCGTCTAACAATATAGAAAAAAAAACTATGAGACATTAACCCTAGCAACAGAGGAAGATGCTAAGAGCAAAAAGCACAAACAACATATTGGTTGTTCGACACAGCCTCCTCATTAACTTGCTTGAAACAAATGGAAATCTTCACTGGCCTTGTTTCTTGATTACACCCTGACTGTGAGCTACATAACAAAAACCTATTTCAGGAACGCCAAGGTTCATTTACATGTTCAGAGTAATTACCGAGTCATTTTACGTTTGTTTCTTGATGCCGGTCCGCCTTGGCTATACGCAGTTAAAAATAAAGAGCTCATTTGCTTGATTCACATTAGCTAAAGCATATGTATGACCTTGAAATAACAAGCTCGCTTCAATCCTTTGGATTCGCAGTGGTAAGTCATGACAGAGCCCAAAGGAGAGCTGTTCTGGTGTTCATCGTGGCCTCAAGAGGACTAGAGGGGCCAGGGCTGAATGTCATACCCCGCATGAAGCAATTAAGGTTGCATAATAAGTGTCATTAACTAAACACCAAATTTTTCTTTATTTTTTGATATACACTCCATTGATTCCCCGAGAGATGTCCCTTCTCAAAGAGCACCAATCTTGCTATTTCTCCACCTCTTATTTATCACAATATTAATTATTCATATTTATTCAGGCTGTCAGAGCTGAGAGGAGAGCACAGCACAGTGAATGTTACAGCTTCCCAGCCTTGATATGCCCAGCTGCCTTGTACTAACACAGCTTTTTAGGCGATTTGTAAAGGCTGCAAAGGGAGCCATCACACAGTTTTCAAACCCTCTTTGATGTGCGCTCGAGTTCACAAGGCGTTAAAGCTTCGCGCAAAGGGAAAACTGAGGGGTGTGGGACCAGGGTTTCTGAAATAGGCTGAAGTGAAATAAACAGGGCAAAAAGAGAATTGCTAAAATGGCGGAGAGAGGGAGTATATTTGTGCATATGCTTACTGAAGTGCTACATATTTGTATTTTGGTGTGTGCATATGTCATAATAAGCCATGGCTGTGCATTAAGGGTTTGAAACAACCACAGGCGGTTAAGACACAGGGCCTTGAATGTTTACCAAGCTGTTAAAAATGGAGGGGAAAAGCAGCAGGCGTCAAACAGTCCACTTAACAGCACTGTAAGAGGTTTCACGACCTCTGCGGCATTCACTTTATAGAGAGCTTAAATGAACATGGTAGCCAGGAGGTTGGCGGGAGAAGATGAGGTAGTAATTCCCATGTTTAAGAAGACCGCGATAGTGAGGCCTGCGATTCATTTTCAACACAATTAAAGACGTTCCAACCAAGATGACGGAAGTAGAAATTGCTAGTTTCTCCTCATTGCTAGGAAGTCTAAGTGGCTAATTGTGGGCCTCTTTGAAACATAATGTTAGAGGAACAGGCAGGCAGGCAGGCAGGGAAAAGGGATATAACACAGCAGAAATCACACAGGGTTCGGCATCGTTTACTGGTTCTGTCTCCGAAGGGGTTGGGGTAGAGATTGGGACCGGGGTGGGGGTCCGTGTGCCGGGCCTGGACTCCACAAACAAGCTGTCAGTCAGCAACACTGGGTGGTAGGTGCGACGGGTGATGGTTTTGACCACTTTGGTCACCTAGAGTTGGAGGGGAATTGGTTGGTAGAGCTCTTAGGAAACTGCATTAGCTTTCATTATGCATGCATGTTCCTCTGCCCTTTTCAAGCTACACATAGCTCGATGCAATTTGGGAGAGGGTAGAGTGTGTTCCTGCCGTGCTCTATTTTTAAAAACGGCTAGTTTACGTCAAAATAGTCTGTCAGAACAAAAAGAAAGTAATGCACGCTGACAAGAAAATGTGTCTTTATTCTGTTATATTCTAACAGTGGCAATTCCCTTTTCACAACAGCTGCACCTGTTAAACAGCCTTCCTACTCAAAGCGTGGCTCCCCAGTGTGTGCAGGCTAGTGAAAGTGCTTTTATTTGTTTGTGTGGTCTGCCTCGACGCTCATTAGCTCATATCCAGAGGAAAGAAGAGGAGTGTGCGGCATTGTATTGCCCAAAGTGAACTCTTCCTTATACACGACTGTTGGTGTTCCATTCACAGTTCGTCTGCCAGCAGTAAGACGGGCCTGGATGATGTCCAAGGGGAAAGCATGGCATGCTGGGACGCGAGGGCGGACGATGATCTAATTGAGCATTTGCGTGTGTGTGTGCTCAGAGTGACGCATATACACACATTCAGGGTCTGGGGCAAATTCACTTTCAGTTGAATTGATTGGAAAGCATCAATAGAATAAGCAGCTGATCTCTCATTGAAAGGCCATGCGTGGTATTTTTTTTTGAGATTGTGTGCTTTGCTCATACACAATTTTGAAAGAACAACATGGCTCCAGTCTATAATGTACAGTATCTCCGTCTTCTTGTCCTTCCCCCCCCCCCCCTCCCCCATATTCAATCTAGTTAAATTGCTGATACGAAACATATTTACCACAACAACAAAATAGATCAGGAGGACAGGGGGAAGCTAGACGGGAGAAGCGTGTGTGTTTTATGTTCCAGCAGTCAGGTCGGGGATAACCATCAAGGGAAAGGCGTGCGGTAGCAGCATTAGACAGTATGGCAAGACTTTGGTTCAAAAGACCCGATAAGCAGCACATAAATAAATCTGTGAGTTGCTGTGAAAGGAGAGTGAGAGATAGAGAAAGGAGGGAGGGTGAAAAACAACACTTGAAAGCGAGTCAGAGAGAGAGAGAGGAGACATAGAGAGGAGAAAGAAGAGACGGGATAGTGCGGAGGGGTTTTTCTCTGTGTAAACTCTTGGATCGGTCTGAGACATCGGCTTCCACAAGTTCACCCTGAGTATTAATCTGCTTTTTTTACTCAAAGTTGACATGCAGAAAAAACCCCATCACTCCTCCCAGGAAGCAGTGTCCTTCCTCGTCCCTTCCTCAGCAGCAAAGCCTTTGATTATTGTGATTTCTTTAACAGCTTGTTTGTGTTTGTGTTATCTTTAAGAAGTCCTGCCTAAGAATGCATAAAATTGTGTGTGTGTGTGTGTGTGTGTGTGTGTGTGTGTGTGTGTGTGGCCAATCTCCCTTGCAGTAAACAGGCTGGAGGGCAATGGGCCCTCCCTGATGAGGGATTAGACCAGGCTTTTTAATTACAGTTTCACAGTCCCCAGAGTAGGAGCTCCACACAGGCGCTCTCCTCTCCTCTGGAAGCCTACAGCAGCAGCAGCAGCAGTAAAGTAGCAGACAGCAGCTACGTTTACATCCCAATCTCGCAGAAAATGTTGCACCATAAGCGAATATTTGAGGTAGGTTGTGTCTCAAAATGCAGAGAAGAAGAAAAAAAGGAAGAGCTTCCGACACCCACCATTCTACACAGATGTTGTTGACTCACCAGATTTTTTCATCTGGTGTTAACTGGAGCAATTTGCTCTCTGTGCACGGAGAGGGATTCATTCAAATTTAGCAGTGAAATGCAGATGTCTTCCAAAAGAAAGTGAAAAGGTACAGACTTGAACTTTCGAAACCCATTCATTTGGGGTTGAGCAGTTCTACATTATTGAAGCCAATCTTAACTCTTTTTTTGGTATTGAGGTCTTGGAAATAGTAGCAAATCACTTTGGGGAACAATACCATACCATATAAAAAAAAAACAGCTAACCCAAAGATAAAGTTGGTAAAACCGAACCTTAATAAATAACTAAGTACATCTTTACCTCATCTCTTGCTTTTGTAAGAAGACTTAAGGGGGTGGTGGTTGGTGCTATATTTAATGACTAGATTCCTGTCCTTAAAGACCACCGTAGCTTTGATAGGTTCTCTGACAGGAGGGGTGGAAACGGAGCGTTGCAATCTACAACTTGTATCACTAGATGCTGCCAAAATACACTTTCACTACACACTGCACCTTTAAAAGACATTAGGGAATGTATAACATGTTATTGGTGTTGAGCAGTGGTATTTCATAACTTCTATAATGTCAATGAGGGGTTTTGTAAGATAGACATTTTAAAGAAAGAAACAATAACAGAGACAGAGAGAGAGAGAGACAGACAGACAGACAGAGAGAAAGACAGAGAGAGAGAGAGAGACAGAGAGACAGAGAGAGAGAAAAGACCATGCAAAATAAATAATCAAGAAAATAATGGGTCTCATCTCAGAGGGTGTAAGAAAAAAAGCAGTGAACTGAGTATTTTAGAGTATATAGACCGGAGTATTATTTGGTTTGTGATGAAGCAGACTGTGTTGCATACTGCTGGCTGTTGTAGCCAGTATGCGGGCACACATAGAATGGTGGCGTGGTGGGGGGGGGGGGAGAAGCCATAGTGGTATAAAGGTCAACTCACCTTCACGTTAGTTGACATGTCCTTACAGAAAAAAACAACAGAACACAGCAGAGGACGAATAAACAAAGGAGCTTTAAAGAAGCATAAAACTAGGGGAACACAGGGGGAGTTGGCTCATCGTAACACAACAATGTATCAAATAAATAAAGCCATGAAAGGGAGATGAAACCTCTTTGAACGGCGGGATTATGGGATTTAAAATTCTTCAAGGTGGAAGTCTGGGTAGTGGAGGTACAGTGCTGTGCTGTTGGGAAGCAGTAATCCATAACCATCATTTGAAGCAATACGGAAATGGATCAGAGTGATTTCTTTTTTTTTTTCGACTTAGAACTCATTGCTACATCGGTGCAACTGCTTTAAGGTGCTGCTAACGTGTGATATAAAGCTGAATATCAACTCTGCACAGGAGATTATGTGAGGATCATCAGTTTTACCTGAAGGGTCACTCACAGCTAACTTTGTAAGTCTGTCTGACATGTTTTAAAAGCTAAAACGCATTTCACGTCTTCACAAAATGCTTTAAAGTTGGGAAACCACACTCTTTCTCAAGTATCTTTCTTATATGTTTTTTTTATTTTATTTGCACAATAAAAACAGTGCAACATAAATACATGGGACATTCAAAAAGAAATGAATTGGTGCAGCCAGGTCAAATGTAATAAACCCCTCGGGGCTTATTCAGAAAATATCACCTCTATAAATGTAAAGAAAATAAAGTCATTTCATCAACAGACTACTCATCACATTTTCATTATTCATTTTATATGGTCATCAGCGCCGCCACCCACTGCGTTTACACTGTAACACAGCGGAGTGCACCTTTACCTTGGTTTCCGTGCGCCGTGTTGTGCCGTCATCGGAGGTTACCACGGAGACGTGTGAGGTGGGGGTGCCGGGGTCTTCTTCTATGGTGACCGTCTCCTCCACCACCTCCTGCGGCTCCTGCATCATAGCCAGGGAAGTGGCGTTGCTGGGGCTCTGCTCCTACACACACACACACACACACACACACACACACACACACACACACACACACACACACACACACACACACACACACACACACACACACACACACACACACACACACACACACACACACACACACACACACACACACACACACACACACACACACACACACACACACACAGAGAGGGGAAGAGAAGTTAGTAAAATCGGATTAGGACAGATTGATTATCATATTAAGTTGTTAGACAAGCGTGGAGAAAAACAGCACAACATCCAGGTAATCTACCATAAGATGTATACAGCGAGATGGGACTTTAAGTGGGCCACGGCAGCAAACAAATGATATGAGAAAATCCAGAACAGGGAAGTAGTACAGCCTCAACAAGAACATTGCAAATGAAGGGTATTAAATATAATACTAAGCGCAAATTCAGAAGCATCAAGTAGAGAGGGATGGAAAGTTTGAAACACAGGACATGAATAATAATGTGCAGACAAAATAACACTGAATATAACTTATATATATATACCTTGAAAAGATACATAGCACATAAACACAACGAGACGAGGAGAAAAATGCAACAATAAGCAAATGTGCCGTGAAGAATGAAAAGCACTGGAGCCGTAATATAAAGTAACAAGTTGTTCCAACTTTTCAGAAAGAAATGTAAGAGCCACTTCTGTAGAAGAAAAAAAACGGTGCCAACAATGTTTTAAAAGTTATTTACTACGGGACTCAACTAGACTTTTAAAAGAAAAAAGCTCGAAACAGCACTCAAAATAAAACATTTGTAAGCGCACACACACACACACACACACACACTCTTGACAATGCCTATATAGCATAAAAGAAGACACACATATACTGTATATAGTTTTTCTAGTGTATTCCTAGTCCTGACAGTCCATGATGTGTTTGGCCCTGATATTAAATCAAAACACTGCAATGCAGGGGAGCTAGCAGCAGCTCCTCACCTCTCGAGACTTTAAATTGAGTTAACGCCTCTTTCAAGGCAAGCTAAAGCCCTGGAGGACTGTTTTTGATTCATATTTCATTGGGAGGCCTTTGGATTTTGAAGAAAAAGGTGTCCATGGGCTATGGATGAAAGTGAGCTGCAGAGTCCCACATGTCTCTCTCACACCACTACCCTGTGTGAATGCGTGAGATATGAACTTCCTCCTACATTTCCTGCTGATGGGAAAATGATAGGGAGCCAGTGGTCGGAAGTGCAACACCCTGGCATGCCCCCCCCCCCCACCCCCTCCTGCTGTGCACGAGTGTGGCACAATTACAGCTCTGGAAATGGACAGGGGGAAAGGAAGGCATTCGAAGGCAATCACTGATAACCAAAACAGCACGGAGCCAAGAGTGGGAGAGGAAATCGAAAGTAAAGCAGAAGGCGGAAAGGGAAAGAGTTGGAGTAGGACGATGTGTAGAGGAAACTGCATAAGGGAAATAAAGGAAGCAGGGAGCTGTATAATCCAGATAGCTTTAACACACCTTGAGGAATGTATTCAGGATGTTTTACACGCCGCTTCTATTGTGTGCACACATCCTGTTTCTTCAACTGAGTGGGGGTAATCGTATTTCGATTAAATTAAGTGTCAAAACACCAACAAATGAATATTTTAAATGCATATATTTATCTAAATACACTTTTTTGTAAATTCTCCTGACATAACAAAACCCTGTTAACAGCCGAACCAAGCAACTATTTTTGTCAGGCCAATTACACCATGCTGGAGGGAGGCCCTGGTAAAAGGCCAAGGAGACAGCAAGAGAAAAGTGTTGAAGTGTTGTTCTCCAATGTGTTTAGTTGAAAGCGATGCCTTCAAGAGGGGAGACTTGCTTGTTTTCTTCATGTCTTGGAAGATTCTAACAAGTGAGCAGCTCTCCATCGATTGGCCAACAGGCTTCAAAGCAACACACACAGTCCTCATTGATCTCCAGTCCTTCTTGCTGATCAGTCAAAAACGTTTGCAGTTTTGTGTTGTTATGCCAAAGATCTTTTACCCTAATCCCACACACACCCTCCAGTTTCCATGTGCCTGCTGAGAAAACACACCTGGGGTTTTGTGGGTATGAATGACCTGCGTAGCAACACACAGCAAATTAAAACCTTCTCTATTTACCTGCTCATCCCTATCTACAAACGTAAAGAGTCAATTAGCACTGTGAACTGATCTGAGTTAGGTCATTACGCTTGGAGAAAGGTTCTAAAGTCCCGTTATTGGGGTTAATGACGGGGAAACATATCCGCTGCATAGGAGGAAACAAATTTATTTACACACAACCATTGATGAGCTGAGGAAAAGATAGTTTTTCATACAACTGACTAAAGGCTAAACACAACAGTACATCTCTGCTGGGAAGGGTCTTCAGCTGGTATTCAGAAAAAGGTCAGTGCTTATTAGCTGCCTCCATTCAACGTCCGTTCTTGTTCTGTTCAATTATAAACATGAATAACCTTCTTGAGTCGATGCTCACAGCAATGGATGATACTTTTAGTGTTTGAGTGTGAACAGTGTTAAATAAAAATGTGTTTAATGCCAAATGGAATTGATTTAAAGTCTATCTTCACTAAAGCAATGTCAGAGACAGAAATCCAAACCGCCTTGAAATGTCAGGACTGTTGGGAATATACATAGACCTTCTAGGCCCTTTGTATATAAACTAGTCCTTACTAAGTAACCCTAATCACAGTGAATATTCCACCTCTTGGGCTCTCTACTGATGAAATCTAGTCGGATCAACTGAATTCCTCTGATGTTTCTTTCCTTTAAAGGTTCATTTGGTAAACCCAGAGGAGACAAAACAGCAATATGCAATAAGAGACACACCGTCTTAAGCTAGTTTAGAAACACATGCTGGCCAGAGAGGAATCCAGGGATCCTTAGAGGCTCGCTGACGAACTGGCTTCTTGATGTCCGTCGCTCACTTCCCTGGCTCACCCCCTTCTCTCCTCTGCATGTAAGGAGAGAGTGAGGCTGAACCCGACATTACAGCCCCTAAATAAATGATTAAAAGCCGTCTGGCCGCGGGGCTAGCACCACAGTCTGCCGGTCTCAGGGGAATAAGAGGCAGAGCAGACTGGTGAACGCGTACCCTTTAGTCAAGGGCGGGAGAAGAGGAAGCACACTGAGTTAATGGCTGATCTCAGAGAGATGAAGGCTATAGAGTGGCAGGAGGGTACCAGAGAGGTGGGGTGAGGGAGGGGTAAGACGTTCCAGCACAGGCTAATTGAAGTGGTTTAGTGGAATAAGGGTCAACGTTGGCTAGTTGGGCTTAGGGATGGGCAATATATATCGTCAACGTTAATATCTTAATTGCTGTTTTAACGATGTGCGAAATGAAAATATCGAGTATGTAATTTATTTTGCAAAAAAAAACAATCAAAACACGGCAATCGGCTATTGAAGGGGTCTTTAGCCGAGAGAGGCAGAAAGAGCAAGAAAGTGTGAGAGAGCTTTATCTTAGAGTTCTGCTTTTGACGTACTAACACATGTCTCACCAACAGATGTTATTTTTAATCTCTGCGCAGCTGTCGGGGACGCTTCTTGAGGTATTTTTGAGGGATGCACAATATCATCAGTTATTGCTAAAATCCCCCAAAATATCAAGATATTATTTCATTATTACAATATTACACAACCCTAGTTGAACTTATGATCCAATGTTTGCAGGCGAAAAAGTTCCAAATCGGCTTTATCAGAAAAACAAGTCAAAGGCCTCTTAAGACAGCTTAAAAACTACCCAACAGTGCACCTGTTCCCCTGGAACAACTATAGCTTTATGTAACAGCATAAAATCAACACATTAAATTGTGACAGTGTGCGTCAGCCAGAGTCAAAAACCCTGGATAAAGAGGATAAAAACATATTAAGAAAACACAAGCACAAGCTTATCAAGGCAAGCCTATCTGCTTAGGATCAGGGTGATCCGGAGAAAATAATCACACCTAAGGGATCCAAAGTGACAAGCGTGTTTGCCCTAGAAATTCCTGCCAAGCGCTGGACCCCACTTCTGACTAGGAGAAAAGAAGCTTGTGAGAGCTTTGCCAGTCAGTTCTGTTCAGCCAGTGGTAGCAGAGAGGCTGAGGCGTCAAATAGACAGGGATTTGGCTCTGAGGAAGGCCTAAGGATTTGTACAACCCACACTTTATTCAGTTCAGTGTTGTTGGCTTCGACTAGCAGTATGAGAAAGAGGGCTATTACACTGGCTAGCTCCTGAATGGATGAGGCTTGGAATGTGCTTGTACTCGAAAAGTTAAATATATAGAGCTAGCTTCTTTCGGAACATTACATTTAACTTCATTAAAGCATTGCGTACGTCAGGCCAAGGATGAGGCAAGGCTCTCCCATAACTCAACAACGTACAACACGATCAATGCCTCCAAAAAAAACAATACCCTTGAAAATAGCCCTTGAGCGATCTACTGTGGAGTATATTTCATTACGATAGATCATGCAGGGACATGCGTCTCCTTAAGGGTGACTAATCTTAACCCTAATGGATTGCTGTGCCCTGAGAAGAAAAGAAAGAGGAGGAGGAGGAGGGATACAAAAGGCGAGAGATGAAGTGATACAGAGGTGTCAATTAGCAGTGGCCCGTTATCTGCCATCCATCCACATCCATTCATCATCAGTGCTCAATAAGCTGTTCAGGGTTGTCTGGGGATGGAGAGATAGAGTGAAATGATGGAAAAGGAAAGAGTGCGCACAGATAAGGGGGTTTCCTTCCTCCAGGACAGGATCAATAGAAGAAAAAGTTTGGTTGGAGGCAAGGGAATAAGTCATCCCTGCAGAAGGTGTCCAATGTGTGTGGTACAAACAGTAGACACACTTTATTGATGCTGTAGTGATAATATTAGAGCTAAAAAATAGCAAAGGGGAGAGTTGACTGAAATGTGTCCGTAGCATTGAGTTTGAGCAATGTCTTGTTGATTAAGATTCTTGTCAACTTTGAACGAATGGTTGACAACAACATTGACAATAAGTTTTCCGTTGGCATACTTTTCATGTTTTTTGTTATAATATTCACGCTCTGTCTTGCACAACCTCAGCTAGCAGGAATTTGTTTTGTACTGTGTGTCTCAGTCTGAACACAGTGGGGAGGGGAGGGGCTTGAGACAACAGAACCTGTCAGATCGCCACCTGGTCATGGGTACCGGTGTGTTTGGGGTCACCTTCCGTTCTGATGCGTACACACACACACACACACACAAACATCGCATCCTGAGTCTTAGTCTGACCCCTGTACGGTGACTAACAGGATTTCACTCCCGAGACATGCCAGCAATCATTACATGGCTCTTACACAATTAATCCTCAGGCAAAGATCGCCTTGCTAACCTTGGGTCGTCCAATTTCCCATCAACCCCTTCTGTTTGCACCACCTGCCCCTCTCGGCAGCCATCCACGGCAAAGATATCACATGATGAAATTCGGAAGAGAATGAGCAAGAGAGAGGGAGTAGTGTTAGTGTAGTGCACGGAGGGTGACCCTTAAAACAACTGCGTGAACTGCGGCCGTGTGATCCAAACATCCAGCCAAAACAAGGATTGTTTGTGGAATGAAGCGGCCTGAAAGGAAGTTGAGAAGAGGAAGGGGAACTAGAGAAGCTGACAATGTGTGGAAAAGGCCCAAAACAGCACGCTCTCTCCCAGGGTAAAAGGAGGAGAAAGAGGAAGGGGGTCATTCACAGTCTCATCCGAGGCCAGCCAAGCAGGCGTCATCTCAGTTTCAGCCCGGGCTGACGTCCCAACAGTGTGGAATGATTGGAAGTCCAGCTGACCTGGAGTTGGGGTGTGTGGTGGGGTTGACCTTTGTTTATTTGTGCATTCTTATAGAGAAAGGCTTTAAGGTGAGATACTGCAGGCAAACATTTTTGTTTATTTTGGCTATTTACATAACACACTTTTTTTTTTGTACTAGTATAAATAAAAGGTCCGAACAATGCATATGTAGGTTAGGTGTTTATTTGACTAAACCTTGTCTGTTTGTGTATGTCTCCTATGCTGTTTACGGAAGTTTATTACAGAAGGAATTGTATGTTCTTGATTGTCTGATTTATGATGCATTTTTATTCTTAGAAACAGTTTGGAGATAGATTTTCAAGACCTGTGCAAGTGTGCATAGTATTTGTCGATTTCTAAAATTGAAAACGACTATCCAAAATATGTTCAGTCTTTGGAACTCTGGCTTTCATGATGATATCTATCAGTGAAACATGTTACCCAATACACCTGCAGTGTCTCGCCTTAAGGGGTGAAGCACAAAAACACACACAAATAACTTTAAGAGAGAGAGAGAGAGAGAGAGAGAGAGAGAGAGAGAGAGAGAGAGAGAGAGAGGCCAAAGCCCTGATGATGCAGCTGGAAATGATGGGACCTTAATCTCTCCTTCCCTTGCGACTGATCCTGGGCCAAATCAGGCGTTCTCTCGCTCTCTCATCTCTTTCACGCTAGGCCTACTGGTTTAAGACGACGGCATCATTTCCCACATCAAGTCCTATTTTTTCTACCTATTCCCCGAAGCCCACAGTCTATTCCCCCCCCCCCCCTACGCCACCCTCCCTCCCTCTGTCTGCGTGCCCCTTTGTTCCTTTGCACCAGTGCCTAGACAAAACTCGAGTTAGCCACACAGGCTACGGCCCCAAAAGACTCACAACCAACCGCCGGGCCAAAAAGAAAAAACCTGCAGCTAAAGCCTGATTGCTTCCCGACGGGGCATCGCGACCACATTTTCCCCCTTGAGAACCGACTATCTGACGACAGATGGAAACCCCGGCTCGACCCTTGGCAACATTCGACACCGACTTAATCTCCGAAAAAAGCAGATATTCCCATTCCAATTGGCAGGGAGATGTTTTGAAACCTTGGGTAATTTCTTACATATGCCATCAATTATACGCCGTATATACAAACACACTTGCTTCACATACCACATGCTTTTTTTTTCCTTCGCAATTCCAAGGCCTGGAGTCAGATTAGGAATCAAACATGCAGTAAGTCACTCTCAACGTTCAATTCACGATAGGACTCTGCAACTCGTGCAGTGGGAAGATAAATAGTTGATATAGATTTATTTTTATAAATAGCTGAAGGGACAAGGAAGGGGAGGAAGATGATGAGTAAAAAACAAAAAGGAGGAGAAACAACATGGAGCCTGGGGAGTAAAACTAAAAAAAAAAGAGTCTTGGGGAGGGGTCAGCGCCCAGGGCCAGGGTTTGATTGTTTGGACAGCGGGTGCGGCCATGACACACAGAGAAAAAATAGAAGAATTCAGCACTGAAAAATAAGTAGATTAGCGGTAGCTGGTTGCAGTCCATGGTTGGTGGGCTGAATTGGGGTTGGCGGGGATGTTTTGCAGTGATGGAGTAACACTGGTTTCCCAGAGGGCTGGTTGTTTGCAGATCCCCTCCCCTCAGCCTCTGGATCACTGTCAGCATGACTATGTCAGAGGACTGCTGATTTGAGGGGGGCTGGGTGGGTGCAGTGTGTGGTGGAGGCTGTGAGGCAGGCTTTACCACCAGAAGCTCAGTTCATGTGAGGTCTACAAGAGATTTAGGGAGTTGGAGAGGGGCCATATGCTCCACTTCCTCTCAGGCTACCATGCAGCGCAACACTTATTGTCCCCCTGACACTATTTCTCCCAAAAACTGTCTGCGTATGCAGTCGCAGGGTCTCCCATTTAACAGAAATGTACCCCTCCTTCCTCCATCACTAGCTTTCCTTCTTCCTCTGTTGTGTTAAAACAGTAAAGCCTGGGGCAGCTATAATGGAGGACTGCTAACCGGCTTAGGGAGCTCTCACAATTTCGGTGAAGAGACTAAATGTCGTCCTCTGGGACTGTGGTGCTGGGGTGTGTAGGGAATTCTCTACAAGAGGAGGATGGGATGTCATCCAACAGTGCTGTATTTCTTAGGAAACGCTAAGAGCTCCCAACGTGTTTTATGTCAGGAACTCCAAAACAGACCCAATGAACTTGTTTGGCAAAATGTGTGCTTCTGCTGATTTACTTCCAAACTGTATAAATGTCTAAACTGCCCCTATGGAGGTAAATAGAGGTGAATTCGAAAAAGCATTCTCCAGCGAGGGCACTTTGGAGCAAATTAAACTACTCCTCATCTTGACAGGAAATCCCAATAACCTTCTGAAAGAGCCCCGGAAACCGACAGGCACCTCCGCCATAACCACGGACTGTGCTCAGAAAAACAGTTGTCCAAAAGCGTAGATAACACATCTCAGAGTGAATGCAGTCTATCACACTAACTGTGCCTGCTTTTCAAATATGCACTCAGTCAAACGTGATTAACCCCCCCTCTGGGGATATTTTTACGGCCTGGTGCCAACCCCCTGGTAAAGGATTAGGCTCATTTTGTGGGCGATGTCGTGGCGTTCGGAGCCAGAGGCTGAGGACAAGCCACGAGAAAACCGGGGCGGTGGAGAAATCCCTGCCAATTTACAGCTAACCTTCAACGGGATGTGAGATAAGGTGAGGCTGGATGTATATGTGTCTCATAAAGGAGCCATTGTGAAGCTGGATAAATCTATCAGGCGGCTTGAGCTACGGCCGTTTACTTTATTTATTATTCTCTCTCCGTCAGATGTGAAGAAATGTGATATTACATCTAGTCTGCGGTGCTCTGCTCAAAAAGGCCTTGTGTAGAGAATGTGAGTGTGCGTGGGTGAGTAGGTAAGAAGGCGTGCTGCACATCATGTCGAAAGTACATTAGGTCAGCGCAGTGCCTTCTAACTGAGTGATTCTATCTGGGCAGAACACATTTTCAATAAATAACAATCAAAGATATTTTCCAACCTGATTTAATCAGAGCATTGACCTGTTTTGAACTCTAATTAACTTGTTTTTTCACTTCTAACTTTTTGTGTATGTTAGAAAATGAGCAGTTTGGAGCCAGAGCTTAAAGTTACACACCACCACAGATCTGAAATCTGTGGTTCAACTAGAGTACAGAGGCAGCATGACATCCACTTCACTCCAATACAAAGACAAAGCTCCCTCTCATCTTGTTGTGTTGAAAGTGAAAAACATTGACTCTCAGTCTGCACAAACCGCATCTGTCATGATGACAAGGTTCATAATGGCAATACAAGTGAGAGAAAGGCCGCTATAACTGCCCCTAATGAATTCAAATGCCTCTGGAAGTGGTAAACAGGGCTAAATTGGATCTGATCAGGATCTGTATTGGTTTCATACAAATGACAAAGTGTTACAATTAAGAATTTTAATCAGAAATTAATAATACGGCGGGAAAAAAAGCTCATTTACAAGCTAATGGAATCAAGTCTACCTGATTTCCTCTGAATATTGAGTAAGGGGTAAAAAAATGCACAAACAGTAGACAAGTTTTTTGGGTGTGTGTGTATGTGTGTGTGTGTGTGTGTGTGTGTGTGTGTGTGTGTGTGGGTGCGTGCGTGCGTGCGTCTTGTGTGTGTGTGCGAGACTGAGCGAGCAAAAGTCTTTTAAGCTTACTTTCGAAGCTGCAAGCTGATCATGAATATTTAAAACTAGGCAGATATGTGAAACATAGTTTTGGTACCGTGCCTCTTTCTCCTGCATACTTAATAAACAGGGAGTACATTTTGAGCAAGATATAGATTATACACGGTATAAAAAAGATAAATAGCGTCTTTGAAGCTGTGGCTCATTCACTTTGGAGTGTGGTGTTCATCCCAAACATTTGTTGTATATGAATTAGAAATATCAGAAAAAACTGCATTTTGAATGATGAGGAAAGTGCTTCAGAGAGTAAAGCTAATGAATGAGCAAAGCCCTTTGGCTGGATACAAACTGAAAAGGTGCCTGATCACTGCTGCATAACCAGGATAGGCAAGTGTGTGGGTGGAGGTTTTTGTTGTTGTTGTTTGGTGGGTTGGGTATCTTTAAATCTGGCCGTCTAATAGAGTCATTGCTGAATTCTGAAGAGCTCCCCAAGGTGTTGGATATAACTGGCGTCTCATTCTCCCACTCAGGGGTTAGCAGCACTGCTCAAATTGTATTTCTGTGTCATGCAGTATTCATGCTCTGGGCCCGCGTTGTGTTACGCTGCAGGTGGTTGAGGGGAAGAGGAGGATGCAGATGAAATATGGATTATCTCCTCTCAGTGTCTGGCTAAGCCCCACTTTGCTGGCACCGCTGCTTTTCAATGTAGCGGCCCTCCCACTCTACCAGCCCAGCTGCGGGCTGCCAAGCATCTGGCTGCTAACCCCCCGCCCAGCCTTTAATCAACCAAACACGCACACACACGCCCGTACGCACGCAAACATCCCTATCCATCTCCCCCCATGATGAAACAACTCCTCCCTGCTGCCTTCATCAGCTGCTGTGCGGGGCTTTTCAGTACAACAGGAAATGCTGACTTAAGTATCCAGTAAACAGGATCTTGAGCCAAAATAGCCGTTAGCTGGAAGAGGAGTGATAACAGCCCCCACAGATTCTTAACAGTTCTATGATAGAGATAGGTCAGGGTAGTTTGCATGACAGATATCATCCGAAACCCTCGTCAAGACATGACAGGCAACAGGAAGCAGGACCCAACCCTTCAGAGCCCTTTGGGACATCAGCCCAGCCTAATCTCAAACCCACACAGCTCTACACAGTCTGGTACTCATTGAGTCAGCTGCTGAAATCTGGGAATGTGTCCATATTGCTAAAAAGATGTAGGACGAGGCTGGAAATACAAGCAGTAAGGCCATCTTACGGACTTTAAAGAAACCCTCAGGGGCTGGGTGAACTCATTTGGGGAAGAATATGAAGGCCAAATCATTTCTCAAACTATCCCCAAACTTTAAAAACGGACTTGCTACTGCAGCTGGGACATGCTGTACCACCTCAAAATAAAGCGGTTTGGATAATAATCTAATCTGACAGTTTCTTTACACCCTTCGTGACCGTCTGAACACTCCTATTGGATGAAAACTAAGAAATAATTCATCATTCAAGTGATGAGTGTTTTCTGAACATTTTGCTTTCCTAAAACATTCTGTTACAGGAATCTATAGTGGATAAATGAGGAGGGACAGGCAAATGGTTATTTTTCCAACTCTGGATGCTTAAAGTACATTCTGTGGCAGACCAATTTTTCAAAAGGTTCTAGGGGGAAACTCAATGATGATTTGGAGTGAGTAATGAAACATTAAACTGTTGCTCATTTTGCTGGGGACCCCCTGGAACCGACCCAAGGACCTTTGGGGATCTGCACTTTGGTTTTAACCAAGGCAAATAGGGGTAATCTAATAGTTATTATGTAACGAACAACAGTCGTCATTGCACACTTCAGTGAGTTGTGCCTCAGGCTGGTCCATAACCAGAAGAAGAGAGTGCCCCAGCAGCTTACAGAGCCACCGTGCCTCCCTGTCTACAGCAGTGATTATCAGGAACACAGGAGCTTGTGTGTTTTTGTCTCCGTCTGACAGAGGATGTCCGGTGTCCGCCAGCAATCTGATTACCCACAATTCTGATGCCGTGCAGCCACTCTAAATCACTTTAACCTCATCTTCCTCTCCTAATTGTCCAAGATACGGGTGCTTTCCAGGGTCAATGTCCAAGCCAAGGCTGTTTTAACTTGTTGCAACTTGAAACCAGGATACAGTGTGTGAATCAACCTAGTTGTACTTCCCCTTTCAATCTACTAAAGTTCATCTAAATGACACACTTGACATTACATTTTGAGAGGATCAGTATCATCTGATAAAAGGCTATGTTCATCAGCTTAAAAGGTTGTTTGGAATGTGAAACAGTTGTTATACCTTAGTCAACAGGCTTGGATGACTCATAGTGGGGAAGTGGGGATGGACCGGGTCCTTAACCCTGGGTAAACTGAGTATTGCTGGCATAGCTTTATGAGCAATGTGGGAGCTGGGCAAACTGTATGCAGACGGGAAGGAAACACGGGTGCTTGTCCCTTTCCTGCTGTCTGCCCACAGTGGAATCCAACCCCACCCTAGTAGGCTGAATTCCTAAATAAAGAGGGGCTAACCGGTACAGTTAAACAGAAGTTAACACTGACATTCTCATGATTACGATTGTGGATGTTGTTTATGCCTGGGATAGATTTACATGATCCACAGCCATGGCTATCAGAGAAAGTGTGTGATGCTCTGTTGGAGCATACTAGTTTGCTATTGTTGCAGTAGACATTTAACCAATGGTTCATGACCTTATAACGCAGGAAAATGATTAAGCGTAAAAACAAAAGAAAATGTCTAAAGAAAATAAGTCCCATGTTGGCCTATTGCAGTTCAAATTTATAGCAGTGTATAGAGAAAGTGAAGTGTTCAGTGCATGGTGTACACCGTTGTGTGCTGACCTATGGTAAAGCCCTGAAAACATGTCAGTGCTCCTGTAAGGAAGCCATATTAATGAGCATCCCCCTCAGACTGTATAGAGGTTTAGTGAGGGCGCGCCATCCTCTGCTATTACCTTTGCACCAGCTGGCAGGAGCTGCTTTGTGTGTGTATGTGTGTATAAAAATCTTGGGTGAGCAGAGCAGAGGCCCATGCTCTGGCCCACACATAGAAAGTGGGGGGACCATTCAAAGGGGGATCGGGCCTCTGTCTGAAGGCTTAAAATAGAGTGGAGGGTGTGAGATGCCTGCAGCCAGACCGACTCTGTGGAGAGCTTTTGTCAGAAGGGGGGGGGGGGGTGTTGGGAGGAGGTCGGTGTGCTGCATTCAACTACCGTACCCTAACCGCTGTGCAATGAGTTCTGCAGCTTGTAAGTGGAGCCCCAAAAATAACTCACTTGAATGTTAGATCCAGATACATGAACTGCACAGACTCACACACTCACACACAGAAAGTTTACGGTTAGAGCAAAACTGTCCGGAACATTTTCCCAAACAGCATTTAAAAAAGAAAATTGTAACAAAAGCAAGAATCATAAATTGGTTCAAGGTGTCTGCAGGGTGAGGAAGCTTTCACTGCGGGGTTTACAGATCGAGAATCCTCAAGCTGCTACATAAAATCATCCCTCACTTGAATAATTTGCGCTTTTAAAGACATTGCTTTTTATGATTATTGATATTCATAAATACTTTCACTACCTGTGGTCACAGAGGAACTCCCTTCATATCAGTGGTGGACAAGGCTGACATGAACAATATCAAATTTTTTCAACAAAGTCTTCATGGCTGGCACACTATAATGTTCTCTCTCATGATATTTCTGTCAGTAGCAACCAAACACTAGAGCGCACGCACACACACAACTGCATACCACTGCCATTGTGCTGTTATTTGCGAGTATTATAGAAATAACTGCACAGTGACAGTGGCTTTGGTGGGGGAAAAAAATGGTAATAAAAAAGGCAGTGACACAATCGAAAGCGAATCTTTCACAGGGACAACTGAATATAGCCACAGGGCTTTTTGTCAGCCTAACACTGCTAGAAAAGAGGCAGATTTGCAAGTTTTTCAAAAGGTCGTAGTCAGCTATTCACACAGAATTGCAGAGGTTACAAAAGCCCTGCGTAGAAACTGACTTGGAGATTCTGGACAGACACCTACAGCATCAGCGACAAAACACGCTAACATCCTGTGCTTTTGTGGTGCTAGCATTGTCCTCTTCCTTTATGCCTCAGCAGGAATGTGAACTTCACGCACAAAGGTTGTCTGAGACACATTGGGAACTGTGTTGGAAGCAACACTGAACACTGACGTATTGTACACTTTGGGTGACATTCATTTGTCAATACATGATGTGAACGAAAAACTTATTTCAGTGACATTACAAAGATGAGTCACCTGTTGAGGATAGGGCTTAGGGTTGCAAAGGGGTGGAAAGTCTCCGGTACATTTCCGGAAACTTTCCACAGGAACTTTCGCTCGGGAATTTTGGGAATATTCAAAATTGGGAATTATAGGAATTAACTAAATGGCGGTCATTTAAATGATTTTTTTTCATATCCAAACATAAATCTAAACATATAAACACTATATTTTGTCATAGGCAGACAGACATCCATGCAAACTAATACAATTAAAAACATTACATTTGAACAGATTTATTTGTAAGTAGAACTTTATCAAGTTTTGATTATTTTATGAACAATCAATCATTTCACTGAAAACAAAAAGATGAATGTTGAGTAAAATATTACTCATCTGTCTCACCCCATCCATTCAATAAATTAAGTAAATTGCCCCCCATGTGATGGAGGAATGCACAGTGCATGTAGGGGGCGTGGCCTCAGTACCCCTGCAGTAAGCAGTGTGTGCAACCTGCCAAGCTTGCTTGCATGAAATCTGGTTGTTTTAAGTCAAGATTATGCTAAAATATATTTTCCCAAACTATATTTAAAATCACTGTTTAAGCCTCTGTAAACCTAGTCTAGTAAAAATCAATATATGATATAAAATCTGATTTGAAATTAAATGTTAATAAATATTTTAATACTTAATGCTTTCTACTGTCTAGAAACGTTTGCCAGAACTGAAATAACATAGTTAGAAGGATTTAGTGCATTTGGTTTGCTTTAATTGAGTAAATTCCTGTTTATTCCCGTTAATTACCAAAATTCCCGTTAATTCCCATGGAAAGTTTCCAACTTTGAAAATTCCTGAAATTTTGCAACCCTAATTACTTTTAAATAATACATTTCTCTTTTTAAACGGGTTCTGAACTACAACCTCCGCTCCTGTAGATGTTGCTGTACAGCTAGTTGCCACTATTTGGTGCCATTCCCGCTGTTCTGGCATTGTGAAAGACAGCTGGAAGCAGCAAGGCCGACACGGATGACAAAATAGGAACAGCCCCTACCTAGTATAAAGCCGAATATTGTAATATATCGCAATATGTATCATGTCGCAATGTATCATGATTACCTTTGCAAATTGTGCAGTTAGCACAAACAACTCATTTTGATCTCCTCATAAACATTTTGGTTTCTTTTCCTCATCTAAAAAACTCTCAAAACCTCATCTATATGGTGATTATAAAGATGATTTGTATCCTGTTGGGAACAAAACCTTTGAGTAAACACTTCAAAACACTGCCTTGGATTATCTTGAAAAGATCTACATCAAGTCTTTAAAACCATATCATGACAATAAAGAAAGCAGATTTTTTTTATGCAAAGCAGCCAGGGTATTTGTGTGCTCTGACTTATCTGGTCTGCATCAGCTCAGCCATGCAAGAGGTTCCTTAATCAGAATGTGTTTTTGTTAGACAGCAGAGCTTGGAACATAGAGAAAGAGACAACATAGATGCAATAAGGGACTCACATCATCTCCCCTACCTGAGACATACCTACATTTCAATGCAATTACTCCAAGCATCTGCACGCAATCCAGGCTGCAACAATGTGAGCACTGTGGAGCATCGCCCACTCCCTAAGACTGGCAGAGCTTTGGCAACCACTCTTCTGCCATTGCAATTTCAGCAAATTAACAAGATATGCAACAATTGTTTTACTTCTAATTTAGGACTGTGGATGTGCCATAATTTAATTAGGCTGAGACTGCCTGAGACAAAGAGAGACAAGACAAGGCCATAAGCATTGCATGCCAGAGAGTGGTTAGATAGATAGCAGACAGCAGGCACCATCGGATAATAGGATGAACACTCAATCGTGTTTTGGATCCCTGGAAGCACAGGAGTTGTGTTTTTCTCTTCAATACGAGCACTTTTATCCAACAGCTAAACTGCAGTGAACGGATGGACTGCTTTACTGGAATGCCTCAGTCATGGTGAATATTTCATTCGAAGCCCCATTGTTGTCTGCCCCACTGGGGCCCCAGCAAATGGCCCAATGAGGGAGAAAACACTGGAGTGGATTCCACAGACCAAAGCCCATTAGTCCACTGGCCTCAGGAAGGAACAAGGCAATATCTCAAAATGATGAAAACAACTTTTTTCAGGGCAGTGATGCAGTGAACAAAGACTGCAGAAGGATGATATCTGAAGACCTAGGCTAAACCAGCGGAATGTATCAAACAGGGAACAGCCTGTTCTAGATTATGTTTCAATGATGCGAAGAGAAACTGTATGCAACAGCACCTCAAATAATCCTCCACACACTGGCAAAGAAAATGACTGTGTTTATAGCTTACTGTGTCATGCAACAAGAAGCCAACATACCCACACCCTAATAGCCTCAACAACATAACCCTGAGACATATCTCTTCCAGATTTTGATGCCCACACAAATAAACATCTCCCAGCAACAGTAACATTTTGTCATACAAACTGCAGTCAGCTGTGTTGACTCTAGGCCATGCCACAAGCCACATCTGACTCTTCCAAGGGAAAGCAATATTGTACTGTTCATTCTTTGATGAAACAATGAAAGCTAATGTGTGTTGCTCAAAGCCTATTTTAATCATTAAACTCATGTTCAGTTTGGAATTACCTCAAATCAATACAATGCATATTATATTGAATTGAACTTTAAAATCATGAATAATGCGATACATTAATCTGAACCACATTTTCACCCGACCTAGAAATCTCCCATAAGTCACTAGCTATGAAAAGGAAAGCCAAACTAGAGAAAAGGACATTGGTAAGCCTGGGAAGCAGACAGCCTTGAATCACCAGCAGCCTTACTGTAGCGAGTCAGTAAATGACCTCTTGGAAGAGAAAAGCATAAGCTGCTAAACGGCTTTGCTGCCCGGTAGTGCATCACACCCTAAAAAACCGGGCAATCATATCTGGCACATTACTGCTTTACTTCAGCAGAGGAGACACCTCATCAGCCAAGGCCACAAATCACAAACTCTACCAGCGCTTCCAACTTTACCTTGTTTCTGGACACATCTGCTGTACTAGATAAAGGGTATTTGCAAAGGAATATCTTAAAATGACATAATAACCATTTTTCTCTTGTCGGTTTCTGAACCTGTCGGTGGCTACAAAATACAGCACATGTAGTAGATGTAAGGGGAATGAAAGACGTTAAAACTTAAAACCTAAAGAGGAACAACGTAGAAACGGTTGATTCCCCATGTGTACATGTGCTTGCTTCAAAAGTCAAAGTGCACACCCACAGGGGTGCTACAAATGCCACTAACACACTGCAAGCCCAAAGTGAGGCCACATGGTGGGTGGACTGCTATTTTCTCCTGAAAAAGAAGGGGCTTCAAATTCCTAACATGTTGTGGAGATTAGAGAGCACTTCTGCGGAATTCAGAGTCCCCATATGGTGACAAGGTGCTCTCTCATCTCCCTCTATTAGAGGTTTGTTCTTCCCTGCCAGGAGCTCCAGCACTCATTCTCAAGCCAAAGAGAAGATTAAGCAACAGAGGGGAGCAACCAGAAGGCCAACAGTGTCCAGGAATAATGCTCATTTAGGTCTGAAAGGTTAAACCTCTTCTCACCGGCTGCTCCGAGAGTAGGGTCCTGACTGTAAAGTAGGTAAAGGAGGATGGGTCGGGGCAGGGGGAGGGTCCTGTCACATAGATCATGACTCATTTGAGGTAATAGACTACTGCTGCTCCAGTTCCCAAAAAGCTTCTAAAGACTTGTGGGACAAAAAAACAACGAGTCAGCCCTTGGAAACTTTCAATGAAAAGAGGGTGGCATTCCTGAGTCAGTTTGCAATGAATCCAGGGCATACGCAATGAGCTCCTTTATGCAAATCTCTAGAGTTTTACGGGAAAAGTCCCAGCCTGACTGCAAGAGGACCTTGTAGCTGCGTGAGCGATGTCGAAGAGGATATGTGGCTATGATTGAGAGTTTACTGAGAAACCTTACCGCAGAATAACACACAGTATTGGTAATGGCGTCAGCAAAACAAGCCCCCCACACTGCTTCTTTTCTGAGTAAAATCAAAACAGATTCTCTGCACGTCCAGTTTGAATTACATTGTCGAAGTCTGAGATGTTTTTCTGTGTAACAACTAACTATTTCAGTGCATAACTGTCACATTTCATCACAACTGTTGTTTACCAAGACCAGACTGGCGACAGACACAAAACCAGACACACACATACATCAACAAAAACAATGGTCATCCCAGCTGGATCTCAGTTCTACATTAGTCTGCCTGAAAGAGGATTGACAGATATATGATTGTTTACGCCCACGGCCTCCTCAGTGGCGTCACTGAACCAATGCAGTTTGTTGCACCATCATCGTGGCTGCCCTGCTTGTTCAAGCAGAGATGTTAGAAACCGAAAAACACAACACAGACAGATTGGGACTCAAACAACCCCATTAGCGAGGCACGTTCCAGACGCATGCAACAATTAAGGCAGCTCTGCCTGCCAGGGAGGACTGGAGGATCCGCGAGAAGCCAAATGCTCATCATTCAAAGCTGCCAAGCTGGAACCCCAAGCCAAAAGATGCAACTTTTAGAGGGACAAATAAACCATAAGGACAAATAATCATATTCACTACAGTGATTCTGCCACTTACGATTGCTTCATTATGAAACATGCTCATGGGCAACCCAAAAACAATGTTCTAATTCCAATGTAAAGAAAGTTGTACTTGAATAAAGTGGACATACTGTGACACCAGTAGGAAATAGAAGGGAATTATATGCACATCCAGCATACAGATGGATAACTTCCTGGATGAATCACCAAGGGATCATTAATCCAGTATGCCTGTATCTTGTATCATGTCTTAGCTTCCACATCTCCACAGGGGACAGCAATATGCCTAGTTCACAGCAATGGTAAAGTTCACTTCTGGCACATTTCTCCTAGCTATACTTTTTTTTTTTCTCTATCTCTCTGTATCTGTCTCTCTCTCTGTCTCTGTCTCACATGCTCCTCTGAGAGTGCACAGGAGCTTCATTACTACAGAGGGGCTGACCCACTTCAGAACCTTGCACAAGGCATCACTGCACAATACTGCAGTGATGCCGCTAGCAAACTTCATAAACAATGCCAAATATACACAGTAGACAGGAATTCGCATGGCGAACACAATGCGAAAAACACAGGCATGGTGTAATAAATATACTAAATAAACCTTGTTTTAAACTCCATCGTGCAGACTCCAGCTCCTCCCTGGAGATGTTATTTGCAGTGAAAAGGCAGAAAAAGTATTTATCTGTAGCACCTGCTCAAACCCTCAAACCAAATATAAAATGCCTGAGTTTGACTTTGAAAGTAACCCCTGAGAGGTCAAGTATGGCAAACTAGCAACAAATAGCCAAGGTCTGTGAATGTAAGCACTCAGGAAGAAAGAGTTTTCAAAGTAATAATGACTTTTCAGTATGCACAGCTGTGAAAGAGGAAGGAAGTTAATAAGGTTTGCTGGTGTATGTTGGATAGAGAAGACAGGAGGCCTGCTTGCCACAGAGAGTACAACATAGCAGCAGCAGCCTGTGGCTTCACGGCTCCAGGGTCGGAGGGCCGGGGACATCATGCCAGTCCTGCTGCCTGCAAGCCTCAGATTGCAGAGCATGGACAGAGGCTTGTAATTTTTCAGATCGGTCTCTGTGCACGTGCCCACTGTGATTTCCACACCACAATGTGGCAGGGGACACAATAGCTGTCTCTTTGAAGGCCGTCCCGAAGATTTAGTATCCAACTCTCAGACCGTGCTGTGATGACCATATTTCAGTGAGACTGCTTGGAATAATCTAGACTCGTTGGAGAATGCGGGCAATTTGTCATTGCTTATATTGCAGAACATGAACAAATTTGCATATTCATCATTTGTAAAACTCTAGCACTGTAAAAATAAATACAGCAGTAATGAATTATTCAAGGCTGAAACCCAAAATGTTTTCAATCAATATATCAGGATTAAACAATGGGTGAAGCACTTAAACTGATGCATTTGCCATGGTTGGGTACACTAGCTATACTCTGAGAATGCTAACCCCATTCTCAAAGTCAAACCTAGTTGGTTGACAATGCCCAGACTATTTAACCCAACCCCTTATGCAAATAATACACTTACTCACACACACAAATAAGGTAGGGTTCGGCTATCGATATACTCTATACTGCGAGATGATTTTTCAACTGGAGGTACCTACACCTCTGGTTCTGTCAAGCTTTTGAAGGCAATGTGTAAATCAATTTTCAGCGCATCAAGTATATTGGGTGAACAATCATTTTGCATCAATGTGATGAATTACATTGATTTGTCAGGTTATTTGATTCAGTGGAGCAGCCAATCACCAACATTCCAATTGGATTATTTTAACTATTCGTAGTTTTTCAGTTGAACGATTTCCAGAAAGTATGCTTCTTTGCTAGATTAGTCCTTACCTGTTAAGGATGTCCTTAGTGATCAGCAGCAACCAATAATTAGGACTGCTTGATGACAATATTAGATAAACAGGATATTTAATCAGCATAATTACGGTGCATACGATGATTTGTAAGGTATTTGATCTTTGTAAGGTATTTGATTCATTGGATCATCAAGCATTTCCATTTGGCTATTATATTTATAAGTGGTTTCTCAACTGAATTTGCTACTGTACGGGATAAGGCTCTAATCTGTGAGGGTGCCAGAACAGATGAGTGTCTGGTGGCTTGACAAATGGGGCTATGCTCAGAGTAAAAGAATAACCCATGCTAAAAGAAAAACAGCTGCTGTGTGTGTGGGCCTCAAGGTTGTTTGTGTTGTCAGATACCAAGTTCAGAGGGCTTTGTGTGTTGACATATGACTACCTAAATGGGCAGTGGGCCTGAATGTACAGGTCGTATTCTCACCAGGATGTGTGTTTACACACGTGTATGATACTGTCCGATTTGCCAGCATCTATGTGTGTCATCACTTCAGTAAAGCAGCAATGTAGTAACAGTTGCTCCCCAGATCAGCACATGCTCACTACTATGGCTACTTCATTCATCAAATGTGTTAAGTGATGCTGTATGACATTGCCGGTGTGCCTTGCACTAAGGATCACAGGTATCACAAAACTAAAGTACATTTTAATATTCCTCTTAAACTTTGGTAGACAAGCACCGTCTGAGTTCCTTTCTGCAGTTCATTATGGAAGGTAGTTAAGGCACTCACATCATCATTAACAGCACTAGGCCATAACACGGTGTTGTTAAGGCTCACAACATGAGCGGCATGAGAAGGATCAAGGTGAGGGTGCACTCAAGTTTGGTCTCCTGTGACTTTGGCTCAAGCGTAAGGATTGTGCACTTCACAAGGCGGGCATTGATGTTTGTTCTTGTGGAGAGTTACGGCACCAGCAGCCTTAATTACCACCAGTGTTACAGGGACAGTATGCTTGAAGGACTTCACATTGAAGTGACACAGGAAAAACAGTGGAGGTAGATTATGGCTTGGATCAGACTGAGGAATGAGTGCTCCCATCTGAGCATTCAGAGGCTGGAATGTAACTGCTTCATGACCCCAAAAACACTCCCTCTGTTCCCTTGTGGCATGAACAACAGAGCCTGCAGCTGGCCACTCCTTCACAGGAACACCCCCCCTAAACATACACTCGGAGCTGGATTCAATAGAAATAGTGCACTAAACAGGAGAAGAGTGGGCCTTATTGGATTAATCCTCTCTTAACTGTGCTAGAATATGATGGAAAGAATTTGGGAACCCAAGGAGGTCTGTGGCAACGGGCCTTGTTTGCTTAACTTTGAGAATTTTGCTGGGTTTAGTGCTCTCCTTTCCACACCTACTAAATCTGGAGGAGGTAAAAAAGGCAAAAACAACATGCCTTAGTACCGCGGCTGACCAACCGTGGTGTTAAATTGAGAACATCCTTGAATCTCTAAGGATTCAGAAAAGCAGCCCGCTATAATACGGCGACCTAGAACAGCCAAAAGGTAATAAATAACTACCTATGCAGGCGTAATGGTGATGTCAGCCAAAGGTCCAGTTAGAAAAATATAAGTTTTGATTCTTGAGCTCCGGGTACGTGAGGCAATGTACCTGCAGAATCAATCTTTAGAGCAATATTTTTGCTTCCACTAAGTCAGTACGCAAGGTTCAAACCACAGACACTGCGAGATGCCTTTTTGCACAAATAATTATGGAAAACAAGGTGTTCTCGTGGCTCAGTAACTAATGTACCTGCACCGTAGGGGTCATGACTCATCTGTATCAGATACTGACACTGCAATAAATTATTATCTTGTAAAATATAGTTTAAGTTGCTGCATGTTTAATATTACATCAGCACATCATTTACAAATGATGATTGCAGTGTGTAATGGCTGTGAAAAGAATTTGGATCACTATTGAGAAAATGTATTTAATTGTCTTTTTCTTTCTGTGTTCATTCTGTGTCCTAGGGTATAATAACACAACAAAGACAGTAACTTGTGCAGTTTTTCATGTCCATACTGGCTCTACTGGCCTGCTATTGAATTCTGCAGCAACCCTTTTCTCTGCAACTTTTAGCTGCCCCCACTTCAGAAAAAGAACCCACAGCTACGACGTCCGATTACCAAACTAAAAGCTTGCTTGGCTGGAGCAACAGCATACTGGCAGCTCCAAAAGCCGACACTGGAGGACCAGGATTGTACCCTCTCCAACCCAGTGCAGAGTGTTAAGTACAGCACCTTCCACGGATGGCTGGCACCTGTTCCTCCATATCCGCAGACCTGGTTGGCACAGATCAACACTGCACCACGCTCCACTTCACAGCCTATTACACATTCCAAACAAATTAAATATGAGGGGGTGTGATGGGGCGAGATGGTATTTTCGTGGAGCCCCAGCAGCCGGGCGAAGGCCACGCATGCGGTAGAGGTTCATTAGATAGCTCAATAGAGCCATGTGGAATGTGAGAGGAGGCGCATCACTCCATTGTTCACCAGCGGTTCCTCTGGGAATAGGCTGAGCACGTATCAAGAGAAGATGAGCAACAATGCGTTGCCATCGCATGTAATGGCATATGACAGCCAGCCCAGTGTCTGGGGGCTTCTATTGTAGAAAGCATTGAACTGTACAAACGCTTGTCTGCATGGAGAATCGGCACAAGTGAGAATGCCAGGAATTCATTTTTCTTCAAGTTCTCTTCTTGGTTTGGCTGAACTCTTGGCACTATTTAGCATAATGTTTGTGTACAAGCAGTGTTTGGGCCAGAGCTTTGGCTGCATGTAGCAGGGACCGGTGTGGCCCTTGAGCCGGTCAGGTTACAGTGGTTTGGACTTTCTCCTCTTTTCATCTCTTTTATTTTTCTCCCTGGACCCCAGCCATCAGCAGTTACAGCCACTATTGTGTGTTGCGCGATGTAGAGAAGCAGTCTAATGAAGTGGAGGACCTCATCAATGCACTTCAACTGTCATCCGGTCAGTAACGGTCAGTCCTCACTTCAAACCCCTACAGGCTTTGTGACTGAGCTTTGAGTAAGCAAAACAGGAATCTACTGCCGTTAGATACGGTTAGATCATACTGTTTTTCTAAAATATTCAGGACAATTTGAGCCGTTTGCCAACAGAATCCCAATTCAAACCAAACATTCAGCTCTTGACACATCAGGATTAATTACACTAATTCAATATAACGATTTCATTACAGTTATGAGTTTCTCCCCTATTTGACTCCAACTGCCAATAAATGTTATCTTACTTGATTAAAACATATTTCTATAGATGGTATGTCTAATATACTGCACAGTGGATTACATCTATAGTTTTGGTATCTTAACCAATAACTCAACCAATACATAATGTGATTGTGAGTAATATTGTAGCAATTCATAAAGCATAAAGTTTGTCAGTGCTTATGTTTACAGATAAACATTGCCAGTGTGTGCAGGTATTCACATTACAGAATTGGTGAAACACATGCTTTATTGCCTTTTTATTTTCCATTTTGATTTGAAATGTATCACTTTACTGTACAAATCCTTTGTCGGTACTTAAACTAAATAAAGAGACATGCCTCATGCAGGCGTCTCGCACTGCCACATGTCAATGTAATCTCAATGGTCAGCCAGCATTGACAGAGCTCTATACTAAAGAGCTGTCAGAAGGAATCATTAATCCCAAAAGGCAACATGAGACAGATGGCAGGATGACGGAGGATCGATGCTCTCCCCGGCATTGCGAATGTGTCCAGCGACCGGCCCCGTAGGCAGGAAGTGGGCTAATCCCTCAAAAGAAAGTTCCAGACTAAACATGCAAGAGGAGCCCTGAGCCATCTCTCGCTCCCCCCAGCCCCCGTCACGCTGCACGTACTGCATAGCACAATGTGGATGGTACTGGAGGGGGTTAAAAAAAGAAAGGGAGGAGTTTGTTCCTGGGTTCCTGATCGAAAGAAGCTTTATGAGGACTTTGACCTTCCCCCCCTCAGGGCCCCTCTGAGAGGTCCCCAGCTGCAGGACGAAGGGGGTGGAGCCTATGGGAACTATACATTACTGTCAAAGAAGCCCCAGTTCTTTTGAAAAGGTCCCAGAACCAGAGCCCTCTCCAATGGAAGGTCAGTGTGGAGTGCAGGAATACAGGGACAGGGGAGGAAGCAATAAGAGGAAAGAACTTCCTCTGTATGGACTTTATGGACTCTGTATGGTAACAAAATGTACTGTATTTATATGGTGCTTTAATCCAACGCCTCATACACTTGTATACACAGTTATACAACACAAGATGCTGGTCAACCATCAGGATCAATTTTGGGTTCACTGTCATGTGGCATTGGGGATCAAACCCCCAACCCTGCAATAAGTGGACGACCGTCCCACCTCTGAGGCATTATCCACCTGCACTGTTTGTCCTTTGTCACTTGTGCACAGCCACCCCATGGTCCTCTGCTCCTTTCAAGAGAAAATTGTACGTATCATATTATGGCTTAATCCACTAATCCTATAGGCTATCCCGAGTACTGTTTATGTTCCTGCAGCTCAACTCAACAATATCATTCTGAAATAGTTGCGGACCAGTCTGGTCGTCGATTGGCCACAGCACCTCCATACATCTATACCCCAAAATACCAGCAGTTATTCTATGTTAAAGACGCGAGTAAAACAACAGTTTGCAGTTAATGTCCTGTAAAAAATTTAATAATGCTTTCCTGCTATTTTTCTGCTCAGTAAGTCTATTTTAACCATCATTAGCACAATGACGATGTTTATATTTCTTAAATTAGAGCATCAGGTTGCGTAATAACCAAACTGTTGGCATTATGTAATCAGACCGTGATTACATTATGTTATCTTGTAAATATTGTCACTGCATTAATTACAGCTTTTATGTGGCTGCTAGCACAGCATTAGTTCAAGTGTAATGAGTTTTACTTCCCCACTTTTCTGGTCAGCCTTTACCACACTGTATGAGTGAGCCTCTTGTGCTTTCTTCGGGGCAAGTGGCTTTTTATCTAACAGATCGAAAACATGGCTCTTGCTACTGGCTTCCAGCAGCACAGATAGGAAGGTGTTTATTGGACACAGTCAGGGAAACCATGAATCCGGCTCCCTTATAAACAGGTCTACCCTGTCTGTAGCCTGCAGACAAACACTGAGTAAATAAGCTGTCGATCCAATTGATGGCCTCTGTGGCTCCCTGTGTGTGTGTGTGTGTGTGTGTGTGTGTGTGTGTGTGTGTGTGTGTGTGTGTGTGTGTGTGTGTGTGCGTGCGTGTGTGCGTGCGTGTGTGCGTGCGTGCATACTGCGTATGTGTGTGTGTGTGGCTGGCAGACACCCTGTCTATGCCTCACCTCTGTGGGATTTAACGTACTTGGCAGCAGGAAGCACGGATCAGCAAAGTGGTCATTAACAAGTGATTGGAAGTCCATTGTACGAAATGGAAAACAAATTGCAATGTTTTCAAGGATGTGCATGAAATATATGCATGCACGCATACAGGATTCATACTGCATGAACCTTTGAAAACAGGCACACACTGTACAGCCGAATAGGTGATATAAAAACAAAAAAAACAACAGCAGCTCTAGCGAGATAATAAGCTGCCATCTCAATAAGCCACTACGAGTAACATGGCACGTTGGCATCCCCTTTGGACAAAAGCGGTAGTATTTTTACGACGCCAGCTGTCGTGAAGCTGTTTTCTAGCTCGTGCCGGGCGTGCGAGATTCAAATGATCATGAAGCAATATAGTGCATGTCCGTGTGTTGAAAGTGTGAGGGCACCAGACTCTTTTTGGCTCCGTGAGAGTGGTTAGTGACACAGCATCAACTAATGCCAGTCAGTGCTACACACACCTGATTGCAATGAGTTGATGCAGTGTCACCTCTCACGGAGCTGAAAGATTACGTGTCCTCACAGAAAGCGAATGAACGAGAGACGGCAGTTATGGATCACGATGAGGTAATGTGTTGTAAATAATGACTATTTCAGATGAATAATGGTCACCTGATGATGCTGGTGAGGCAAAGTAAACTTTGTAGGCTACCGCTCATTCATTTAGGGGTAAACAATGCAGGCGTGAAATTGTGTATACGTTGCTTGGCAACGCCCTCCCGCCCGCTTATCTCTCCCTTTTAGCTTTTCTTCATTGCATTTAATTTTTTTTCTATGATGGTTCAGCCCCGTTACCAGTCATAATGACGACAAATAACTGTCTCAAACAAGGCTCCCGCTCCCCTTCCCTCTCCTGGAGGGATAGGCTTCTCAAATCACGTTGCTGCGCCACACTGAAATCTGCGACCAATACGGATATGTGACCATAGAGCATGCACGCGTGAACCGAAAATCGGACTGGGTGTGCGACCAGACCAAATGCATTAATAAAAACTATATAAAAACGTCTTTCTTTGCACTGATGGTCTCGTTTGCTGTTAAAGGTAATTTATGCTTATGAGAGGAAACATGAGGCTGTTTAAAAGATATTTAAATGTCGGAGCTGCTTTAATGTGCTGCTTCTACCTCTCCCCAAATGCTGTTTCCCAACATAGCTGTATGAAAGCATCCATCTTCAGAATCCCGACCCCCAGCCATCCAATTTGCTGCCACTCACCTTCGTTGTTTTTTAATTCCATCAGTGTGATGATGAAAGCTGAGAGAGCATTATTATGATCCTCGCCAGTGAGTGAGCGAGTGCAGGCCCGCATCGGTCACACTGTCAGCCAGCCAAATGGGTTAGGACACACATAGAGAGAGCAAGCCAAATGCATGAGGGGAGGTGGGGGGTGATCTGTAGTGCCAAGTGTTGAGTGGCACAGACCCCGAACCCACAACCACTGAGTAAACCCCTTAAACCTTTAGAGTGCTTTCATAGGATACATCTGCTGATTATTCGATAGTTAATGTAAATGTTGTGGTAGTAATAGGTTACTTGGTTTGAACATACATTTTCAAAAAGGAGTGAAAAATGCCCTTGGAGACAGAAAATGACAAATGACAAACGATATATGCATAAAAAATGCTTTTTCAAAGCTAAATACATCTGTTTGGAATGTTAATTGAAACAGATCCCTAAAAAGTATTTGCAAACTATACTATAACTGACTGAGCTGGTATGCTGTACTGAGGAACATATAGGGTGCTATAGGTGACCATGTGGATTGGGGGGGGGGGGGGGGTTGGGGTGGGTTGGTAGTTATCATGTGGGGTTACATATAAGGTCTCAGCTGTTCACGTGTAAACTCAGTTCAGGTTACTTCAAACCAAAGACACCCCCAGTACATGAAGGACGGTAAGCAGGCGGCTGTCCATTGGGTGGTGGGCGAAGTAGAGGCAGATACTGTGACATGTCAAAGGTCAGACCATGTCGTGTCACAGGGTCGTGCCATAAGAAAAGCCATGGGAACGGTATGGAAAATATGGAAAGTATGGCCAGGCTGTGTGATGGGGAAGGCCATCTGGTATTACCAGTTACCAGGCACTTACGACCATATGATCACGCCCCCTCTCTCCATCAAAACATAACAGGCACTTATGACCCCCCCTCCTTCTCCCAACATGCACCCAACCCCCTTAGTTAATGCCCCTTGCATTGAGGCAGTCTCCACAGCTATTGACCGATCATATGTTTCCGGTCATTGGCATTATTCTTGCATGACCTCCACTCCCCCAAACAATGCCACTCCTCATGCTCTACATGTCTTCAAATATTGATCTGCAAAAACCATGGTCTGCTGTCACAAAAGGGGAGCCCGGGGAAAGGAATGGAAAAGAATATGCAAGGAAGGTTGAACGGTCATACAAAAAGCTGCCGAAAAGGGAGTTTGATTTTAATTTCTGTAAGAAATCAAACACCATCGCAAAGGGGGAATGCTCAGTTGGAGCAGCTGAAAGCCCCCCCGTTAGCTGTCAGAATACTGGCAGTTACCCCGCGGTCTGAAGACAAGACCTCCTTTGGTCTTTGGCTGAATCACTGATGAATAATTTTGTTATTCAGACGGGTATTTCTAGCTTTCAGGGGGGAGACGTTACTTAAAGTCGTGCTTTTTGGCAGTCCTTGGCAGGATGACGGCTTGTAGATTATTCATAATGTTTTCCTTGCTCCTTCGCGACAAATCAGCTCCTCCATTTTTCATGAGCAGAAGATGCTGCGGCCTATGCGACTACATTCGGAGGAATTGGAAGCTGCCCTGCTGGTGTAAAGTCCTAAAATAAAAGCCGGTTTATATTTAACTCAGAACTGGTCTGGTGCAGGCTCGCCCACTAATAGAGGGCTATGCAGTAATCTTCAGTGGGCTAAAACTCATTTACTGTAAGCCCTGCCGCAGCATTACGATGAGGTCAAGGCAGATTCGGCATCCCCCTTATCTCCCTCTTGCCATCTAGAGCAGTGGTTTGCAAACTTTCTGTGGCCCAGGCACTACGAAGAGCAAGCCAAAATCTCATAGCACACCTGTATTCATTAGCTTTTGTACAGTTTAATACAATAGTCAGAATTGTTTCCGAATCCCTAGGCACATTTGGATTTGTCTTGAGGTACACTCCATTTGTGAAAAACTTTTCTAGTAAACTAATTTTAACCTATTGGACAACCGGAGGGATATAGACTAGGGTACAGTAGGACCATCACTAGGGTACAGTAGGACCATCACTGCTAACTGAGAAATAGCAGAATGAAAACTAAAACAACAACACGATCATTTAAATCGAGCCATTTATGGTTGAAGTGTGATTTGGACCCCCCCCCCCCCCCCCTCCTGAAGCACCGCCCAAGCAGGTGCTTCTTGGCTGAGGAATGTCCATCTGAGTTGAGTAGGTCCTCCCACGATGGTGGCATGTGCCTAAG